>NW_015388808.1:0-11366 GCF_001527695.2 Protobothrops mucrosquamatus
ATAAGATTGTAACCTCAGAGGAGGGGCCAAGGCGTCGGGGATAGAATGTATATAATGTGTGTCTTTGTTGTGACTAGGTGTGGCTCAAATATTTATTTGGAGTCCACCACGCTTTGCAAACCGTTATATCCCATAAATCTCTGTCTAATTTCAACTTGCTGTTTGGTGTTATTCAGTGGGCTAGAATTTCTACCAACAGACCTAAGTGTGTGTGTTATCCCTCAAACCCCATCCTCCACCCACTCCCTCCCAGGCTGTGAAAGAAATAGATTGTATTGTTGTAAAAGTAAATTGAAAAGCAATAGTAAGTGTTTGCATGAGAAGAGTCCCATGGAGAATGTGTGAGAGAATTTATGGAAAATGCATGTGAAGGAGAAAAAACTATTTTTTAGTGGTGAGAAGTTTGTAACAAAAAAGTTTCCTGTCTCTTTTGTTTTTCAACTGGCTGTGTTGCTTTAAGAGCAAGAAAGACAGAAAGAAGAGGGGGGGGGGGAACTGTTCGTTTTAAACTTTTTTCCCTCTCTGCTTAGAATTCCAGTTTGAGAATGGTGGTGTAATTTAATATCCACTCTTGCAGTTTCAGATTATAAAATTTTACTTGAAAGAGGAGACAGTAATTATTGGACAAATTTTGGGGGGGAAAATTGTTGAGTTTAAATTGTTTAGTTAGACCTATATATCCATCAACCAAAAGAAATGACTCTGAATTGTTTTACTTAAGATTTCTAAATGTTTAACCTACTTAATGGAAATTTGTTTTCTTCTGAATGGTATTTGATTAACTTGGAATTTGACTTATTGACCAAAGGAAAACAACCTGGAGATCTCATTGTAGTTCCACTTGCAGCACTTGCCATGGTTGAGCAAATTAATGACATCTTGAGTACTGAATTTGTGGACAGAATTCTACATAAAAATTGTCACTTAACGCTTTTGATTTTTTCCTACTAGTAAGCTACTTACAGGAGTATTAGCCTTGTTAGAAGCGCAAAAAGTATATTGTATTGAATGGCTTTACTTATCCCATCCCAAAATGTTTTATCTTTTATCCAGGCTGTTGCTGAAATAATAACCTTAGGACACAATAGAGCTTGTCCTTGAAATGGGACTGATTTAATTAATATTGTTCTTCCTATCCCAAAATTTGATTTTCAATTTAATTTCAGAATAACTTATCTCTTTAGTGCTCTTTAACTGACTATATAGGCTGTATTTCATATCATTTGCCTAAAGATCCTCGGCTTGCTTGTTTAATGACTTTTTCCTTTCCTGTCTGCCCACTGCTTTCTCCTTTTCCCTTGCCACAAGCTCCTACTGTTTTTTCTGATGGAGGACAAACGAGAGGAGCAATTGCTTACAAAGATCCTCATGATGATACCTGGAAAGTATCTTACACTGCAGTGCAATCCTCACTACAACGCTCAGAATTATCTGCTGCTACTTTAGCTTTCCACACCTTTTCTCAACAGACTTTTAACTTAATCTCTGACTCTCATTATGTGTGCCAACTTATTTTTAATCTTCCAGGTGCTTACATCACGCCCAGGATCGACCCCAATCTTATGGCTTTGTTTTTAATTTTACAGCAACTATTACAAGGCTGAAAGCATTTATAGTTTGTTTCTCACATACGCATCAGTCCTTTAAGGACTGCCTTTACAAACAAATAAAAAAGGAGGGATCAAGGGTACCTAATTTGGCATGGATAATTCATCAAGTCAATAAAGTCTTAATAACTTTAAATCAACTGAATATTTCTTTTCAAAAAACTACTGCCTACCAGCATCACTTTCAGCAGAAAACTGTGCTCCCTAATCCATTGGTATATTATCGGCAATTGCCTGATAAAACCTGGTTAGGTCCAATTGCCTTATTAACTTGGGGGTGAGGCTACGCTGCTGTGATTGCTCTTACAAGCCCTCTCTGGATTCCAGCCCGGTGTGTGCGACCAGTCAAAGATGTCATGGCATCAAGTCCAGAACCCAATACTGGAAATGAAGCAGGTGACTCTTCAGACAGCACAACGTCCCTTTCACTCTCATCATCGCAGTCAACCAACGACCTGAGGCAATGTGAAGAACCTAACATCCAAAACGCAGGAGGTTCTGCAGCAACAGGGAAAAGAACCTACACCAGAGAATTTATGCGCTGCCATATTTGTGGTTTTGACTGCAAATTCCTTAGTCATTCTTTGCCTCTCTTTCCTTCTTAATTGCTGTGTGGGGGCTCAAGCTCTCCCACCTCATCCTTTAGAATCACGGATGAAGTATAATATTTGGGTGCAATTAGCTAATGTCACACAAGTGACAGACTTTTGTATTGCTGAATCATATGACATGGAAAATCTACTCTCTGTGTTATACCTGTGTTATACCTGTGTGTGTCCCAGCTTCAGTTTTAAAAAAATTATACTGGTTTAAGCAATTTTCTATCAGACAATGAATTTCATTATGCAACTATGTCAAATTGAGGTCTTAATCTTACATGTTACCCCTTGATGCTATTGTTTTATATACACCAATTGTAGCTGTGCCTACAAATCTTACTTGTGCAAAAATTGTCACTTGTACTACTTCACCTAAAAAACCTCATTGTATACATGTCAGTCAAGGAATTTTAAATTGTACCTCCTTTTAAGAGGTATCCTTTAATTATGCACATATATGGTTATTCAATGTCTTTTTTTCTCTACTTTCAATTTTCCATACTAAACTACCATTAACTTACCTCAGGAACAAGTTATGTTTTGTATAAACAAATGCAAAGTTATAAGTCCCCTGACTAAGACCCACTAACTACTCCAGCTTAGGATAATGTCCTCACTAATAAAATAGAGAAGAGTGAGATGTGGGGAAAAATGCATGTGCAGCAAACTGCCGTGCTTTCCCCCCCCCCCACAAACCACATAACCTCTTGATACCCTTTGTCCTAATGAAGCAGCCAGGTCATACCCTTTTGACTTAATGCTTCACCTACCTAAACAGATAATATGCTTAAGTTTCTTTCTATCTCTTCCTGCCTCTTTGTTAGTTCATTCTGCTTTTCATCTCCCTGTATTTGATCTTACCTGATCTTTGACCATGTAATGTGTTACTAGAAAATAGATGCTTACATGAAGACATTTTCCAATGAAGAAACCTTTGTCAGCATCTAATGGTTAAGCTGTGTTTGTAACAAGTATATAAGAAGCAATAAACTCAGAGTTTGTCAAGCTGTGTCCTGCAGCTTCAAATCTCTGCTCAAGACATGCCTGCGTCTTTGTCGTAGCGTCATACAGGGGCTGGCAACCGTTACCCTACACAAAACGTACAGCAATGGGATGTAATAGCCAGCAGGAAAATAGAGAGCTGACTAACCAAGCCAATTTAAAGTTATTTTATTTTTCACAAAATCCCAAACATCCTCAAATTTAAATGGTGAATCAAACCCCTTTTCCCCTCGGTAAGTGCACCCACACATACACACACATATCGTCCCCTTGCCCTCACCCCCCCTCCCCAAAGTCTGGCAAGTTCTTTCAGTCTGTTGCTGGGTTGAACTCTATCCCTCGCGCTCGGCAGAACAGGAGGTGGGTTCCGATCATGTGTAGAGATCAAAATCAATCCGCTTGGTATTGTAGAACTGGCCCTCAGAATTATCCGCCTTCCGGCAGTAAACCCCATCAGGGAAATAGCCTTGGGATACCCAGTCCTGAAGAGACAGAAAAGAGAATTTGAAAGAAAAGAGAGAAGGATGGCAGGGAAAAGAAGAAAAGGAAAGAAAACAGGCTCTGCTAGAGAGAAGTTCCCTGAGGATGTGCTCCAGCACGAGTCTGAAAGCTCGGAAGTCAAAAACTCTAGTTCTGGTGACCGACCCAGATGGGATCCTGTGACATTATCCTGGGACAGTATATATCCGCCTTCATTCATGAAAGAAAACAGAGCCATCTGGCATGCAACCTCACGAGAGAGGCAACCAATGTCGAAGAGGGTCACTTAATTGGCAGCGTTATCAAAAGGGTCAACCTGAAATGCACTCAGCCAATATGGGATCTGATAGGACCATATTAGAACAAATGAAACCGTATTAATCACAAATGTTTTGCTAATAAAGGACTGGAAGATCATTTATCACAGATCTGGTATTCCAAGGCAACCGAATGCTGCACACCATTTCTGATCCTACACTCAAAACTGCCAATATGCTGCCCTGGGTTTAGGTTACTTTTAAATTCTAATAAGGAAATCATCGTTCACAGGGTGTCAGGAAAAGAACAGATTCTAAAAGATGCACATGGGGTGTGTTACTATGAAATTGGGGACAGTGATGCTGTATCAATCAAAACTAATTCTCAAGCACCATCCACACAGCAAATGTACTGTCCAGAAAGAAATTCTGACTAAGGAAATAAATTATAACCATGAACAATGTAAATGTGACAAGTGATTAAAAATCCCTCTGATGCATAGGGTTGTCAATATGGAAATCTTCCTAGGAACAGGCTTTCCTTCTCACAATTGCCAGGAAGAAAGGTCAAAATAATGTGCACCAACAGAAGCCTTCTTCCATCAGTACAGGTAGTCCTCGACTTACGACCACAACTGAGCCCAAAATTTATGTTGCTAAGTGAGAAATTTGTTAAGTGAGCTTTGCCCCATTTTATGACTTTTCTTGCCACAGTTGTTAAGTGAATCAGTGCAGTTGTTAAATTAGTAACATGGTTGTTAAGTGAATCTGGTTTCTCCATTGACTTTGCTTGTCAGAAGGTCACAAAAGGGGATCACATGACCCCGGGACACTGCGACCATCATAAATGCGAGTCAGTTGTCAAGCGTCTGAATTTTGATCAGATGACCATGGGGATGCTGTTATGGTCCTAAGTGTGAAAAATGGTCTTTTTTTCAGTGCCGCTGTAACTTCGAACAGTCAATAAATGAACAGTTGTAAGTCGAGGACTACCTGTATTCAACGTAAACCAAGATTTATATACAATTCCAAAATCAAACAACTAGCAACACTAAATAGATGGCAATCAAAATGAATAGAATTGTAGAAAGATGCACTTTTTAAAAGTCACTCGGGAAAAATGAAAGATAAATGAGATATTGGAGAAAGGAAAAGGATACCTGCACCAATGGGGAAAGAGAGGACATTAACAGGATAGTGAATAGATAGAGAAAAACAGATACAAAGTGAGGAAGTGAACAAGAAGTTCATCTATCCTCCTTTAGTCTCTTACCTGCATCTGAGAGCTGCTGAAGGGTCCATAAAGTTCAGATGTGTTTGTGTTCTCCCACTTATATTCCCACATCACCTCAGAGAGTGTGTTATCATCACTCTCCCCACGCCCCTGACTTCCTGTAGTTGGAGAATAAGCACATATGTCAGAAGAAAATTTCCTAATAAAAGACACCTACCCCCCGCCCCCGAACATCAGACAGTTAAGGCAGCGTTTCTCAACCTTGGGAACTTTAAGATATGTGGACTTCAACTCCCAGAATCCCATGCTGGCTGGGGGTTTCTGGGAATTGAAGTCCACACTTCTTAAAGTCCCCAAGGTTGAGAAATACTGAGTTAAGGATTGTTGAGTGTGTTAGATGAAGGGTTGTATATTTCAGTGCTTTCCCAAATAAGCTCTTGACACACAGCTTTGCAAGTTTGAGAGGAAATTTCCCCTTGACATAGTGAAAAACACCCCAACAAAGTGACCCCTCGCCTGCTATGATAAAAATCAGCAGTCTCGACTGTGTGTTTCCAATCCAGCTCCTCCCAAAACACTGCCCCCCCCCCCAGGACGCTCACCTGCTGATGTCTTCTCCCCTAGTTTGGCTTCATCGATCTCCTCAGCAAACATATCGAGTTCTGGTTCAGCAGAGGAAGGTGCTGCAGGAGGTTGCTGCAAAGCCCGGAGTCTCACGGCCAGCTTCTCCCGGGTTTCCTGGTAGATCTCATAGACGCCCCGTGCTACCATTTGGTCAGCCAGCCCTGACAGCTGTTCCAGCTGCTCTTTCCGCTCAGGTGACCCAGGCTTCTGGGGATCCTCTTCCTCAGCTGGATCAACTTCATCTACTTTGAGGCGGGCCCAGGGCCTCCGCTGACGTCCACTACTTTTGGGGCCACCCTTGTCTCCAAACCTTTGAATGGCTCTAGCTACCGTCTCACCAGGTAACATTAAGTCTACCATCCTTTCCAGAAGTTCTTTCTTCTCCAGAGGTGTCCGGCCTACCTCAAGTTCATCATCATCATCCTCTTCATCTTCTTCCTTGTTATCTGCAGAATTGAATGATTTCTTCTGTCCGGGAGGCTGTTCCTTTATCTTGACCTGGTGAAAATCAGAAAAGCATAGATAAGGTAAAGGGAAAAAGCGTGACCGTTCGAAGTTACAACGGCATTGAAAAAAGTGACTTAGGACCATTTTTTACATTTACGATCTTTGTAGCCTCCCCATGATCATGTGATCAAAATTCAATTGCTTGGCAACTGCTTCACACTTATGACCGTTGCTCTGTCCCTAAGGTCATGTGATCTCCTTTTGCAACCTTTGGACAAGCAAAATCAATGGGGAAGTCAGATTCACTTAACAACCGTAAGAGCCGTGGTGGCGCAGTGGTTAGAATGCACTATTACAGGCTAACTCACTGCTCACTGCAGGAGTTTGATTCTGAGAGGCTCAAGGTTGACTCGGCCCTCCACCCTCCTGAGGTCGGTAAAATGAGGACCCAGATTGTTGTGGGGCCATATGCTGATTCTGTAAAACTGCTTAGAGAAGGCTGTAAAGCACTGTGAAGGCGGTATATAAGTCTAAGTGCTATTGCTATTACTAACTTATCAACCGCAGTGATTCACTTAACTGTGGCAAGAAAGATCGTAAAATGACGCAAAATTCACTTAACAGAGATTTTGGGCTCAATTGTGATCAGTAGTCAATGACTACCTATATTATGGATTAAAATGGATTTTAGGTCTGGAAAAAGAACACAAATGGCTTATCCTTGCAGTCATTTCCGTTTTTTGCAAGCACACTTTCATCTGTCAATATTGCTCTCAATTTTATTGGTGGAGTGGTACTATGTAGGGGAAACTACGGAATTCTGGGAATTGAAGTCCACACATCTTAAAGTTGCCAGGGTTGAGAAACACTGGTTTAAACTGATGACCATTATGGAGTGGATGGCAGAGAATTCTATGGCTTGTCCATATTTCCTTTCACAGTCCTAAAACTCCCCTATATTTACTTCAAATAATGTTTATGCACACTTTTTCCATAGCACTGGTCATCTTCCCTTCAACTCTACCCAAAAAGACCTACCCAATCTACGTTGTCCAACCAATTGTCCCGAATCACTGCCTCTTTTTTCAAGAAATAGTTGCCTTCTGAATCAAAATGACCTTCTTCCATCTCCTCTTGTAAATTGAAAGGGGTGATCCGGATACCATCTTCATAGTCAATAGTGGCAGATTCCTGCCCTAAAAAGATAAAGTAAGCAGATTAATTTCTGATTGACCTGACACCAATACAAATATTTAACTTTAATTTTTAACACAGTTAACAAACAGTAAATTACTGGAGTAGAAAGTGTAAATATGAAACCTTCTGCTCCAAAATCATCATTCTACTTGAATTATAAAGTCTTCAAAACATTTTTCTTCTTGAGATTTGAAGATTATGTGGTGGGTCACCACAGAATTCAGAGTGTCTTAACTGCCACCTTAAAAAAAATCCACAATATTGGGGACTACTGACTTTTTTTTAACTGAGAGAGGAAAGAATATGGAAGTTCTGATTACTGAAATCTATAATAAATACAGTTACCCACTTACCCTCCACATCATCTGATGCAAGGATGTCATATTTACTCCCCTGCCCTTCATCTTCTTCATCTTCCTCATCGCTGTCCAATGAATGCTTGCCTTTAAAGCGGCTGCCTGGCCCTCCAATGGCAGGTTCCACCAGCTGGTCAAGAGATGAAGTGAATGCATTTATCTGTTTTCCCCCCCAATTGTCAAGTTACAAATTAGCTAACTCTTCAAATTAGCAAGTTACTCTCTGTAGCTTTCTTTCATTTTTTTTCCCTGATAACTTGAGGCACTTACAGGCAGTCCTGGACTTACAACCATAATTGAGCCCAAAATTTCTGTTGCTAAGCAAGACAGGGGAGTTTTGCCCCATTTTATGAACTTTCTTGACACAGTTGTTAAACAAATCACTGCAGTTGTTACATTAGTAACACAGCTGTTAAGTCAATGTGGCTTCCCCATTGACTTTGCTTGTCAGAAGGTCGCAAAAGGTGATCACATGACCCTGGGACACTGCAACCGTCATAAATATGAGTCAGTTGCCAAGCATCCGAATTTTGATCATGTGACCATGGGGATACTGCAACGGTCGTACATGTGAAAAATGGTCATAAGTCACTTTTTTCAGTGCTGTTGTAACTTAACATGGTCATTAAACAAATGGTTGTAAATTGAGGACTACCTGCATTTATGTCTATCCCTATAGCCTTTAACTTCACAGATTGGTGTTTTTCAAATGTGGTAACTTTAGGATGTATGGACTTCAACTTCCAGAATAACCCAGCCAGCATGAGAGTTAAAATCCATCTATACCTTATGAGTTGCCAAATTGAAAAACACTGTTATGAAAAGTTTGTCCTTAGCTTTATTTTCTGGATCTCAAGTTAAAGAATATCCTTCCTCAACCCGAGTTCCATCCAGGTGATTTGTCCTACAATTTTGAGGAGCTCCTACCACTAGATTGATCAGTATTGATAGGAACTCTAACCAAAACAGGCAGAAGAGCTCAGATTAGGCAAAGGTGTTAGAAAGGTTTATTTCACCTTCTTCTTTGGGAGACTCATCTCCTCTTCATCATCATCACCTTGGTCTTCAAATGTGACTTTCCGTTTTGACATGACGACCCTGTAAAACGCAACCCAAATCAACAGTAGAGAGAGTTAACAAACTCATACAAACTGAACTTCTTCCAAAACACGAACTTGGCAGTTTTAATAAGCGTCATATGCAGCTTTACCAGAATGCTGGTTTCTCTACTGATAAGGACTTTATCATTACTACACACTGCCTCTGGGGAAAGTTTGTAAACACGTAGCTGTCAACTCTGCCTTTGCTACCCATACCAGTGTAGATGCACACAATACATATTGTCTACCCTTTGGCATTAATGATAGGTTAATATAACTGAAGAATTTCATAAACTCTCAAAACCAAAACACTGCCCCAAACATCACAATCTAAAAAAAATTCTGCATACTCCCTCATAACGGTTTTATTTCAAATAGACATTCCCAAATGTTATAACAGGAAGAATCCTTCATTCTGAAGGTCTCAGGTTGGAATTGGGAAAGTTTGTTAAAGGAATTGCTGAGGCAGAAAATTGCAGCTGCAATGAGTAACAAGACCAGTGACGAATGATGGGACACTAGGGCCTAGCAGCAAGAAAGCTACAAGTTAGATACAGGGGTCTTTAAACTTGGCCCTTTGATGACTTGTGGACTTCAACTCCCAGAATTCCTCAGCCAGCATGCCTGGCTGAGGAATTCTGGGAGTTGAAGTCCACAAGTCATCAAAGGGCCAAGTTTGAAGATCCCTGAGTTAGAAGGACGCTGTTAGAAGGATGCTAGCTGAGGCACATAGACATAAACTTTGATAACCTCTATCATTATAATAAAACACACCCCTTTTGATAAGAAAGTTTATTAGCATAAACATGCAATGTATGAAGGAGGGTAAAGTAGAAGAATCCAATAAAAAGAAACATGTGTCAAGGAACCAATGAATGATTGATTCTTAGGGTGTTAACTTCCTTAATCATAACTGTATAAAATTGGTATTTGTATATGGTCCGGGGTCTTGGCTCCCTTAGCTGCTGAGACCCTTTTGCTGAAGTACTTCAATAAAAGATCCTTGAACCGCCTCTCGTTCCTGGTTCTGACTGGCACCTGCGCCAGGCTAAACCCAGTTTACAGACAACAATTCTCCACTTTCTTTTGGAGGCAAGAAAGATGAGAAACCATTACTTCCAAAAATGAGGCTTTTGTTGCCATCTCTTAAAATAAGTTTCCTTTCCTTCCTGAACTCCAAAACCGTCTCCATTAATTTCAACAGAAGCCCACCAAATACTTTCTCAACTGGGCATACTGGAGAATTGAATGTAAGGGACGCCTACCGACCCCTCCCGTCTCCCAATAAAACGTATGGGAGCCAACGGGGGTTCCCCACGACTTTTCTCGTGCATCTAATCAAGTCTGCACTAAAGCAACCGCGTTTGAAGACACTTAGGAGGCGACCTCGACATTCATTTAGGGACCACTGAAACCCCCATTCCTCCGATTCTCCAAGGGGGCCCCGCGAGTCCCTAAATTAAAATTGGCGGATTTGCACTTTCCCCTCCACCCCATCCCCGTACACACGACCCGGGTCGTACCTAAGCGGCTGCAACAACAGCACCCGAAGCCTCCCAGCAGTGCTGCGCAGAAATCGACATCAGACTCCTGGTGCCATTCGAGCCGGATATGATGCGATAGGTAGACATTTTCCCACTCGGCGCACAGGAAGTGACGTTTTTCTGGCAACCCGTGACTTCCTCGCCCAACCTGGCCGAAGGGAAGTGTGGGCAAAACTGGCGGCAGGAAGCCAAGTGTTTCTCTTTTGATAAAATGCCGCGATGGATAGAGGAGGATTATTATTATTATTTTAATTGGATCTCTCCGCTCAATAATAGTTTCGCCCTTTTCTGGAGCGTCTTCTGTTAGGAGGAATAGTATATTTATATTTCAGCCCTTGCTGGCTTTTTTCTGCCCTGTTCTGAATCTGTAATTATGCAATACCAGTGGAACGGCTTGCCACCAGAAGTTGTGGGTGCTCCAACACTGGAGGTTTTTAAGAAGAGACTAGCCAGGGGTAGGCAACCTCGGCTCTTTTATGACTCATGGACTTCAACTCCCAGCTATGCTGACTCAGGAATTCTGGGAGTTGAAGTCCATGAGTCATAAAAGAGCCGAGGTTGCCTACCCCTGGACTAGACAGGCACTTGTCTGAAATGGTATAGGAGGCTCTCCTGCTTGAGCAGGGGGCTGGACTAGAAGACTTCCAAGGTCCCTTCCAGCTCTATTCTATTCAATGATGGATGTGTAATGAACGCAAACGGTGTAGTCGTTGCGATTAAGATACATGTTAGATCCTACCTTGTGGCGATGAGGGTGGCGAGGTCTAATTACTACTCCACCCTCATTGCGTCATCAGATAATCGCCCGGCCTCACTCTTCAGGGTGACCCGCTCCCTCCTTCAATTGAGGGGGGGCGGGGACCCCCTGGCGGGGAAGGCTGAGGAATTTGCACAATATCTGTATGACAAAGTCGCTCGG
>NW_015388808.1:12921-14858 GCF_001527695.2 Protobothrops mucrosquamatus
TCCAGCTCGCAGGACTGGCCTAGGGTAATTTTTAGAGGGGTTTTAATCAATAATTTTAAATTGGACAATTCTCTAATATTCTTTTTAATTAATTTTAAATCCGTATTGTTATTTGTGTATTTTAATTGATTGTCCGCCGCCCTGAGTCCTACGGGAGAAGGGCGGGATATAAATCTAAATAATAAATAAATAAATAAAAAGCGCTGCTGTTCCAAGAAAACTTGAAGAAATGTAAAGAAATCCCGTCTGATTGGGAGAATCCCAGAGTTGGTTGAAAGATGGGCAGCTATGTAAATGTTTTAAATAAATAAATTTGTGAAAAATGAACCTACCATTAATTCTAATTGTTAGATAAAAACTCCATAGCCAGAGGAAGTCTTAATTAGACTCTAAACAAGGAAGAATAGCCTTCAGTTCTTCATGAAGGAAATAAAAGTTATTCTTTTAATAATTGTAGAAATATAATTGTAGAAATGTAATTGTAGAAATGTAATGCCATTATATGAAACTGTCTCTTTAGTACAAATGTAACACTGTAACGCAAATGTAGCAATGCACTGCCAAATGTGTGGGAAGGTTGTTTACTGTTTCCTGCCCATGTAAAGTGACCACAAATGGTAATCAGCAAAGATAATTAATTATGACCTAATGTTTACTAATTCCTCCGGAAACAGGAACTTACACTTTGAGTAGAAATCACTATCAAAGTGGGATTTTGACTCAAGGTGAAAATTACAAATAAACAAGATAACAGCAGATGGACGGAAGAGGACAGGATGACTTTAAGTGTAAAACCAACTTCAAAGAATGACTATAAAGTTGAAAGAGCTTCTTAGATGTGACATGCATTGTAAAAGTATAAAATGCAAAGCTTGAAACCGGGCCTTTGCGCTCTTGGAACTCATTCTAGTGGGAAGAGTTCAGGAGGCCGTGTTTGCAAACGCTTTTCTTTTCTTATTATTATTTTTATGTTTTTCTCCAATAAAACTTTGTTTTGTTAACCAGATTTGTCTTCGTATTGTGAGTATAAAAATTGGGGTTTTTACATCTCACAATCTTGGTGGAGAATGCGGGCAGTTAAGAGCCTCTAGGGCAGTGGTGGCGAACCTATGGCACGCATGCCAGAGGCGGCACTCAGAGCCCTATCTGTGGGCACGCGCGCCATGCCCCGGAGATGGCAACCATCCCTCTTCAACCAGCCGCCCGCTAACTCGCCGAGGTCCCACGTGGCCGGATGCATCCCAGCACGGCTGGTTTCCCTACCCTCCGTCCCATCCCTCCTCCCTTCGCATGCTCTCCTTTTCCGGGGCACGACCCACTGCATCGCCTGCTCAGCTGTCGGCTATCCGTCCAGCTCAGAGGAGACTTCTCTGAACTGCTGGTGGTGGGCTGCAGAGCCCCAGAGTGCGCCGGTTGAGGGGTCAGCAGGCTGTGGCTGTCAACGGACACTGTCGGCTCCCATGCGCTCACTGGCCTCTGTGTGTGGGGGCCGATGGTGTCAGGCAGCAGCTGCCCCAGCCCCTGCCTCTCCTTGCCCTGCGACAATGGTACCCCCACCCTGCCTCGCCTTGCCTCACCTCACCCCACAGGAGAAGCCTGCCCACCACCCCACCTGCCAGAGACCCCCCGGATCTCACCCAACCCTGCCCAGCCCCCACAGGCGTCCCTCCCCACGAGCAACATCGAGGTGACCACGCCCACCTTGGCCACACCCTCTCAGTCTGCCACACCCACCTGGCACCCAGCAATAAATAAGTGGGTTTTGGGTTGCAGTTTGGGCACTCGGTCTCTAAAAGGTTCGCCATCACTGCTCTAGGGGACACTGTTCTCAGTAAAATCCAGGAGCGCGCCTGTTGATTTCAACTGCCTGGAGTTATCTGAGATCTAGTTTCCCCTTGCAGGCTCTGAGCCAAACTAAATTGACAACTCTGGTTTAC
>NW_015388808.1:15718-20157 GCF_001527695.2 Protobothrops mucrosquamatus
CAGGACCACCCACCGCCTCCACAGCCCGCCATAGCAGATTGCCCAGGTGGCCCAGCAGCGTCATGGCGGCCATCCCCTCTGCCCGCGCCCCGCAGCATCATCTATGCGCGACGGGGCGTGAGGGTGGAGTCGTGTCCCTGCTGCCATGTGCTTGGCTGCACTGCTCCATGTGGGCCATGCCCAGGGGCGACTCTCCGGGGGGGGCTGCTGGTGAGGGGGCCATGGGGGGAGGCAGGGCTGGGGTGACGGTGCGCGTGCCCACAGAGAGGGCTCCGAGTGCCGCCTTTGGCACGCGTGCCATAGGTTCACCACCACTGCTTTAGAATGTCTCCCTCTTCCTTATACTCCCCCTCCACAAGTAATACCAAATGCTCCAGTCCCAGAAGATGGTCAAGGAGCAGTAGGGGGAGCCGAAGAACCACCCATAGCTGAAAGAACTCGAAGAAGAGAAAGGGAAAGAGAGAGAGAGAGAGAGAGAGAGAGAGAGAGAGAGAGAGAAGATGAAAAAGAGGAAAGGTTATACCCATTGTGACAAGTCCCTCAAGGCATAAATTCAGATGGGCAGCCGGTGATGGGCTATGTAGCAGTAAATATCACAGCTACTGAACTGAGGGAATTTAAACAAAGAATGAAAAAAGTTCAAGAGGAACCCCAAGCAGTAGCTGAGGAATTCACTGCCTTTTGGGGGCCCAATACATACACTTGGGATGAACTCCAGTACTCTCTGGGTTTTCTATTTACCCCAGAAGAGAGGGATCTAATTCGGAAAGCTGCCATGAAATATTGGAAAGATCATCATCCAGGGGCAAATGATCCGGTTCCTGAGGTAAAATTTCCATTGGAAAGACCGAACTGGGATAATAACGATCCTGTCCATAGGCAGCAAATGGATGATTTAAAACACATAATTATAGAAGGCATTCGGAACTGTGTGTCCCAAAGCAAAAATATCAGTAAGGCTTTTAATGTAAGACAGAAAAAGGAAGAATCTCCAGGGGAATATTTAGAGAGACTTAGAGAGCAGATGAGGAGATACGGAGGGATGAAGGAAGAAAGTGAAAGTTTTAGACAGTTATTAAAGAGTCAGTTTGTGATAGGAGCATATGGAGATATACAAAGAAAGATACAGAAAACGGACAGATGGGGAGAAAAGAGTATAATGGATTTATTAGCAGAGGCACAGAAAGTGTTTGTGAACTGTGATGTACAGGAGCGAAGAGAGGATAAGAAAGTGTTATTGTCAGCAGTAGGAGAAATGATGGCTAGAAAGTTAGGAGATCAGAAAGGACAGAGAAGAGAATTTGGGAAGGAAGGACAATGGAGAGGGAGAGGGAGAGGAAAATGCAGGGGAGTGATGAGACAAGGTAGCAGGAACCAGTGTTTTAATTGTGGGAAGGAAGGGCATTTCACAAGGAATTGTCCACAGCTAGCAAGAGAAAGGGAGAGAGAGCAGAAAGTGTATAGGCTAATAGATGAAGATGAAGAATAGGGGAGTCAGGGGCCCTTGATATTAAGGTTCCACCAAGAGCCCTTGATAAACATTCAAGTGGAACCCGAAAAACAGGAATTAGTGTTTCTAATAGACACCGGAGCTTCTAGGACATCTCTAATAAATATACCCCAAGGCTGCCATTTAATTAATAGTACAATAAGAATTTCAGGGGTAGCCGGACAATCTTTTGAAGTCCCTCAAATAGAAGAAATAACTCTTAAATGGAAAAACTATGAAGCTAAGATCCAACCATTATATGTCCCAGCAGCTGGAGTAAATTTGCTAGGGAGGGACGTACTCCAACACTGGGGGTGGGGAATACAAATACTCAGGGAACAGATGTTAATATTAACTGAACAGAATGAGAAAGAAATAACTCCGATAGTTTGGGCCACAAAAAGAAACCGGGGAAGATTGCAAGTAACTCCTATAAAGGTTACTCTCAAAAACACGGAGCCCATAAGGCAGAAGCAATATGAGTTTAGTTTAGAAGGTAGAAGAGGGTTAAAACCAGTGATAGAAGAATTAATACAGGATGGATTGTTGGAACCAGCCATGTCCCCATATAATTCTCCTATCTTAGCGGTTCAAAAACCTGATGGGAATTTTCACTTGGTAGCTGATTTGAGAAAAGTCAATCAAATAATTGTATCTTGACATCCTGTGGTCGCCAATCCCTACACATTATTGAGTAGAATTTCACCAGAGCATCAATTGTTTAGTGTAATTGATTTAAAAGATGCTTTTTGGGCTTGTCCACTCGATCCTGAATCCCGGGATGTGTTTGCATTTGAGTGGGAAGACCCGGACACAGGAAGAAAAAGTCAGTTCAGATGGACAGTATTGCCCCAAGGGTATACTGAAAGTCCTAACTTATTTGGTCAAATCTTAGAACAAGTCCTGGAGAAATTTGAAAAAGATCCAAAATTATCTTTGATACAATATGTGGATGATTTGTTACTCTCAGGGGAAAAGAAACAGGACGTAGAGAAAGGAACAAACGACTTGCTGAATTATTTAGCATCTCAAGGACTGAGAGTGTCTAAAAACAAACTCCAGTATGTGGAAAGAGAGGTGAAATATCTAGGGCATTTGATAAGTAAAGGCAGCAGAAAAATCACTCCCTCTAGAATAGAAGGTATAATAACACAACCACTGCCAAAAGATAAAAAAGCCCTTAGAAGTTTTTTTGGGACTGGTAGGATATTGTAGACAATGGATTGAAAATTATGCAGAAACAACAAAATCACTGTACTCAAAACTGATAGACTCCGAACCATGGGAAATCGAGTGGTCAGAGAAAGAGAAATTCCAGGAACTAAAAGAGAAGTTAGAAAAGGCACCGGTCCTATCATTACCAAACTTAAAAAAAACATTTCATCTTTTTGTTGCTGTAGAGAATGGAGTAGCTAAAGGGGTTCTAGCCCAGAAATGGGGGGGGGGGGGTTGTTGAAGAAACCTGTAGCATTTTTATCAAAACTAATGGATCCAGTAATAAGGGGGTGGCCGGTTTGTATACAAGCCTTCGCAGCCACCGCCTTGCTAGTTCAAGAAAGCCGGAAGATAAGTTTTTGGGGGGCAATTGTAGTAAGTAGTCCACACCAAGTAAGGAATATTTTGAATAAACAAGCTCAAAAATGGATGACAAACTCTAGACTAATGAAATATGAAAGCATTTTACTAGAAGATCCAAGCCTAGTAATCGTGACTGAAGCTAATGTAAACCCAGCTCAGTTTCTAAGTGGAGAAAGAGATTCGCAAGAAATAGAACATGATTGCTTAGAAACAATAGACTACCAGACAAAGGTGAGGGATGATCTGAAAGAAACTCGAATAGAAGGACTGAGGACTTTGTTTCTAGATGGGAGCTCCAGGGTGATAGAAGGGGAGCGAAGGAGTGCATATGCCATAGTAGAAGGAGAGTCATGGAAAACTGTGCTAGCTGAGAGGTTACCAAGCCAGTGGTCTGCTCAGACTTGTGAACTATATGCATTAAAAATGGCTCTGAGGGAATTGGGAAAGGAAGGTGGTAATATATACACAGATTCTATGTATGCTTTTGGAGTAGCACACACTTTTGGAAAGATATGGAAAGAAAGAGGGCTGGTGAACAGTAAAGGGAAGGGATTAGCAAAAGAAGTATTGGTTACTGACATTTTAAATTTAATAACTATACCTCAGGCATTAGCCATAATTCACGTAGAAGCACACCGGAAGGGAGAGGGATTCGAAATCTATGGCAACAATTTAGCAGATGAAAGAGCTAAGGAAGCAGGACTCATGGAAAAGGAAAAAGAAAAAGGTTTTATAATGATACCTGAAATAGAAAAACAAGGGATACCAAAGTTCTCCAAGGAAGAGGAAGAAGCAATGAAGAAGGAGGGGGCAGTTAAAAATGCAGATGGGGAATGGGTGTTGCCAGATGGAAGAAAGATGTTAAATAAACCGATCATGAGAAATCTGATCGAGAGGCTACATGAAGGGACACACTGGGGGCACAGGCTTTAATAGATTTGATACAAAGAAAATATGTATGTAAAGGAATATACAGTTTGGCCTTACAAATGGTTAGAAAATGTATGGTCTGTCTGAAAACAAACGAAGCAGCACTAAGAAAACAACCGATGGGGGGAAGGGAGTTGGCAATACAACCTTTTCAAAGAATTCAGATTGACTATACTGAATTACCAAAAGCAGGAAGGATGAGAAATTTGTTAGTTATCGTGGACCATTTAACTCGATGGGTGAAAGCTTTTCCATGTGTGAATGCAAATGCTAGCACCACGGTCAGAATATTGTTAGAAAATATAATACCCAGGTATGGTCTTCCTGAAGTAATAGATAGTGACCAGGGGACGCATTTTACAGCAAGGGTAGTGAAATTAATTAATGAGGCTGTGGGAATTAAGTGGGATTATCACACAGCTTGGCACCCCAGTAGCTCTGC
>NW_015388808.1:20717-22286 GCF_001527695.2 Protobothrops mucrosquamatus
GCTAGCACCACGGTCAGAATATTGTTAGAAAATATAATACCCAGGTATGGTCTTCCTGAAGTAATAGATAGTGACCAGGGGACGCATTTTACAGCAAGGGTAGTGAAATTAATTAATGAGGCTGTGGGAATTAAGTGGGATTATCACACAGCTTGGCACCCCAGTAGCTCTGCAATTGTTGAAAGGGGGAATCAAAAATCAAAACAAACTTTGATTAAACTAATGGAAGAAACAAATTTACCCTGGAATAAATGCCTCCCCTTGGCCTTATTAAGGATACGAACACAACCACGTAAAGATATTGGATTGTCATCATTTGAACTCATGTTTGGAATACCTTATATGGGAAAGGAGGGACTACCAAGAATTGAATTGAAAGATAAAATAATTAGAAAATATGTACTCGAACTGTCCAGATGTTTTTCTCTCTTGTGACAGAAAGGCATTATTGCTCAAACTCCACCCTTGGACTTTGCAGTACATCAATACAAAGCAGGACAGTGGGTATTGATAAAAGCTTGGAGAGATGAAAAACTAACTCCAACTTGGGAAGGACCTTACATCATCTTATTAACCACTGAGACAGCTATCCGGACAGCTGAAAAAGGTTGGACCCATTACTCCCGAATAAAAGGGCCCGTGCCAGCCCCAGAAGAGTGGAAGGTGGAATCTCACCAAGGAGATCCACTGAAGATAAAGTTCCGAAGGACGTAACGGACTAATAGTCAATCTTCCTGACAGAAGGAGGGGTACCAGATGTGCTGGTTTTGTGGGTGTCTTTGTGGGTGTTGTTGCTGCTCTCACTGTATTGATTGTGTGAGATAGAGTGTGATATTAAGATCATAGAAGATGTATTGGAACGTTACAAGGTGGTATGTCTGGGGAGGTTTTCTTATTATACTCTTAAAACCTGCCCAACCATTAGAGCCGTGTACGCAATGCGTGAAAATGACAAAGAGAGAAGGGAAGATTGAGAATACAATGATATACCACACTATGATCCCTGAATGTTTACAGACTGACTTGACAGACTGCATTCAGAATGAAACACAATACAAACGCTGCAACACTAGCACAGGGGTAGAATGTTATGACCCAAAGGCAATAGGACCAGTAACTGCAAAAATATGGGTATATGCTTATAAAGGAGGGGGAAACACATCTCAAATGTTCTCATTAAGTCAAATCAGACAAGGTTATATAACTCACAATGAAACAAGGGGTGAAACCAGTGTGGGGGTATGTTTTGATGCATGCCAAGCTATTAATAACGGACAAGATAGATAGATAGATAGATAGATAATTTAATTTGTATACCGCCCTTCTCCCATAGGACTCAGGGCGGTTCACAGCATATTAAAAACAAATATTATACACACAATACAAAAAATGCAAAATACAAAAATACAGAAATACAAAAAATAAACCCCGATAAAAGCCGAATTAAAACCAAATATTACCAGCTGTGTTTCCAATTAAAATACTTTTAAAATTATCCCTACCTAAAATCCTCCCTAGGTCAGGCCCGCTTGCTGGAAAAACCATGTCTTGAGGGCGCGGCGGAAAGTA
>NW_015388808.1:23680-36052 GCF_001527695.2 Protobothrops mucrosquamatus
CAAGTTATGATTATTATGATTACTTTTATACGACTACAGTTCCAAATGAAAGAAGAAAAGGACCAAAAGGAATAAACATCAGTATGGGTAATACCAGGACTGATTGTATTCAAGGAAAATGTAACCCCATATGTATATATACCAATCAGTCACTGGAAAAAGGAATCCAATATGAAAGAATTGGAATAGGAATAGACGGCATCGGAAAGGACCCATGGGGTTGGCTAGTATTAAAATTAGAAACAACTAAAATAAAACCAATACGCAAAAGTATCTTTTGGTCTTATTATCAGGAATTTGAGAAATTAGAATTACCTGAATTTCCTAAGAAAGCAGTGAATATGTTTGTGCAATTGGCTGAGGAAATTGCTAAGACTCTAACAGTGAGCAATTGTTTTGTGTGTGAAGGAACAAATATGGGAGAACAGTGGCCATGGGAAGCTCAAGAATTAAAACACGACATTGTGGTAGAGATGTGGAAAAATAAAACTCTCAAATTCACAAAAGGAAAAGAGGGAACTTGGGCATTAACCACAAGTTTAGTGGGAAAATATGTTATGAAAGGAAAAGGAAGAATAGGAGTATAGCAGTTGGAAACATGATTTGCTTGACTATATGGAATAATGGCAGTTGGTGGGGAGGAAGTGGAATATCAAAGAAGGAGACATTAAGTGAAATAACTGAGACGGCTTATTTAAAAGATCCTGAAAACGACACCCTGGACTGGGTAGCCCCGGAAGGTATGTATTGGATATGTGGAAAATATGCCTATGGGTACCTACCTAAGGGGTGGTATAGATCTTGCATCTTAGGAATAATAAAGCCAAGTTTTTTTCCTCCTCCCCATCAAACAGAAACAATTGCTGGGACTAACTGTATATGATGATTTATCAGATAAAGTCCGAGCAAAAAGAGCTGTACAGCCAAGCGATATAAAAATTGGAAGTTGGAAGGATGATGATTGGACTCCAGAGAAGATCATCAAATATTATGGACCTGCTACTTGGGTGGAAGATAGTACTTTAGGTGCCAGGGAGCCCATCTATATCTTAAACAGAGTGATTCGGCTGCAAGCAGTGCTTGAAATAATTACCAATGACACTGTAAGTACTCTGACACATCTAGCTAAGGAAAGCGTAAAATCTCGAACTTACATCATGCAAAGTCGATTAGCCTTAGACTACTTATTAGCCCAGGAAGGAGGTGTGTGTGGGAAATTTAATTTGAGTAATTGCTGCATTGAAGTAGATGAGAGTGGAAAAGTAGTAAAAGAAATTACAGACAAAATGATAAAATTAGCTCATGTCCCAGTCCAAACCTGGAGGGGATTGACTTTAGATGGAGTAAATAATTGGTTTGGAGGATGGTTTGCAGACTGGAAGGAACTAGCAAAATTTGCAATATTAGGATTCTTGGCTATTATGTTTTTACCATGTTTGATTCCTCTCATACAAATGCTAATAAAACGAACAATGAAGAGCATGACTTTAATAACAACTTCAATAGAGAGTGGGAAGAAAGAAACAATGTTAATAATGAAGGTAGGAAAACAGGGGTCGGGGGAAGAAGAGTCAGAATATAAAAACTTACTTACACAGGAACCTAAAGAAAATATAGGAAATTATGTACTACTAAAGGTATAAAAGAATAATTCAGGTGGAAAAGACAACGGGTGGAATTGAAGGAAATAAAAGTTATTCTTTTAATAATTGTAGAAATATAATTGTAGAAATGTAATTGTAGAAATGTAATGCCATTATATGAAACTGTCTCTTTAGTACAAATGTAACACTGTAACGCAAATGTAGCAATGCACTGCCAAATGTGTGGGAAAGTTGTTTACTGTTTCCTGCCCATGTAAAGTGACCACAAATGGTAATCAGCAAAGATAATTAATTATGACCTAATGTTTACTATTTCCTGCCTAAAAATTCCTCCGGAAACAGGAACTTACACTTTGAGTAGAAATCGCTATCAAAGAGGGGGATTTTGACTCAAGGTGAAAATTACAAATAAACAAGATAACAGCAGATGGACGGAAGAGGACAGGATGACTTTAAGTGTAAAAACAACTTCAAAGAATGACTATAAAGTTGAAAGAGCTTCTTAGATGTGACATGCATTGTAAAAGTATAAAATGCAAAGCTTGAAACCGGGCCTTTGCGCTCTTGGAACTCATTCTAGTGGGAAGAGTTCAGGAGGCCGCGTTTGCAAACGCTTTTCTTTTCTTATTATTATTTTTATGTTTTTCTCCAATAAAACTTTGTTTTGTTAACCAGATTTGTCTTCGTATTGTGAGTATCAAAATTGGGGTTTTTACATCTCACATTCAGAACTGAAGAAGCTTCTTGGATGAGAAGCGAAATGTCTTCAAGGAAAAACAAAGTCCAGTTGTCTTTTGAAGAAGTACCTTTGGGACAACCATGACCTGGATGACAGAATCTCCATAGACAAGAATATCCTATGTTTCTTTACCCTGCTTCTTACTTACTGAATGCCTTTGTTCTCCGATATACTGTACATAATATCCAGAATTAGATGAATCTACAGAGCTGTTTATAAAACTATTTAATTCCCGGCTTAGGGAAACTCTTCCTTGAATCAATCTTGGCTCCTGGCAACTTGATAAAAGGTTTTTTGTGGCAACAATAAGGAAGTGATTTTCTAATCCCCCTCCCCCTTTTATTGCCTTCCCAATATATCTATTGCTTTCACGTTTTCTTGATTGATTCCAGTCAAATATTAACCAAATTTGTTCACACTTAGCTTAGGTAGTTTATCCTCCAGTGTTCCACTAGTTAAAACATGCAGAGGTCCTTATACAACTATGGGGATGCAACTTCAGCAAAAGAGTTTGATTACAGATATCTGGCCACTACAACTATGCCAGACATGTCAAACACAAGGCCCGGGGGCCGGATGCGGCCCGCGAAGTGGTTTCATGTGGCCCGTGAAGCCATCCTGGAAACAGTGAGGGAACGGCCCCTGCTGCCTTGGCCCTGGCCCAGGCCAGCCAGGAGCCAATGTACAATTTTGTGGTGGCCATCTTGGCACTTGCCCCGGTGGACCATGCCTTGGCACTTGCCCCAGTCCCACCCCCTTCTGCCAGAGACCCTCAGATCTGTCCCACTCCTGCCCAGGCCCCCACAGGCAACCTTGACGCGAATTATGTAGAACTGGCCACGCCCACCCTGTAGGCCACACCCACTCCATCCATGCCCACCCAGTAGGCTGCACCCACTCTGGCCACACCCACCCGGCCCCCCAAGGGCAACCGCAATGCTGATGCGGCCCTCAGTGAAATTGAGTTTGACACCCCTGAACTATGCTATTAAACCAGTTGCTATGTTTAAGCAAAACTTAGACTCTTAGGTTTACTGGTCAGCTCTTAGTCTTAGGACATACATTTATCCCTAAAAGGACACTCTTAGGACATACATTCATCCCTAAAAGTCTAGTTTGGATCAAAAGAGAATAATTTGCTGGGGCTCTTCAGCAGTTCAGGTCTTATTGAGGTAGGACTCATCCAATGTTCTCATGCAAAAATAGAATGCATATGCTTTCTTCCATCCAGAATTGCTGCCCTTCCTTATTTTAGTTCAGTGCTGAAGCTGTGGTTTTATCTCTATTTTTCAAACTTGGCAACTTTGAAAATGTGTGGAATTCTGGGAGTCCATATACCTTAAATTTGCGAAATTTGAAAATATTGTTTTACATGATTGTGGCTACTTACTACCTGGCTGATGGATTGATGGGCATTAAATCCAATACTATATCATCTTATGAGTCACAGGTATCATTATTCTTCCTGATAGTGATATATGTGGTAATTGCCTTTTCTCTACTTGATGCTGGGCCTTTGAAAATGAGACCAAGGGCAGGATCCTCCAGATGTTCCCCTAATGCAGCTTACCGAAATTGGGTACCCTACAGATGTGTGGACAACGATATACAGAAACACATTTTGTCATATAACAGTTGTCTGCAAAGATCTGTGTCCACATAGATTATCCATATCCATGGTTAATTTACACAGGGTTTACTTATTCCAGTTTTCACATACTGTAACATATTGGCTGCCGGTGGCCTTCCGGGTGCGCTTCAAGGTGCTGACCATCATCTTTAAGGCGCTCCATGGCATCGGACCGGGATATCTTCGAGACCGCCTTCTGCCGCAGATTACCTCCCATCGGCCTGTACGCTCCCACAGGGTGGGTCTCCTCAGGGTGCCGTCGGCCAGACAGTGCCGGCTGGCGACCCCAAGGGGGAGGGCCTTCTCTGTGGGAGCTCCCACCCTCTGGAATGAACTACCCCCAGAGATCAGGGTGATCCCTGATCTCCCTTCCTTCCGCCGCGCCCTTAAGACATGGTTATTCCAACTTGCAGGACTGGCCTAGGGGAAAAAAAATTTTAATGGGGGTTTTAAAGTAATTTCTAACTATTAGACCAATTATTAATATTTGTTTTTAATTATGTTTTTAATTTGTAGTTTTTTGGTAGTAGCATTTTATCTGGTTGTTAGCCGCCCTGAGTCCACAAGGAGAAGGGCGGGATATAAATTAAATAAATAAATAAATAAATAAATATAATAACCAGATAAAGTTCATTCATTTGGTTCATGGTGTCATGCAAATTCAGCATGGGAATTGTCAAGCAGCATAGCCAGCCTAAGATTTGTAGAACTGAAATCAGATACCTCAAGAGGACATTAGATTGAGGAGATATGCAGATCAACTTACCGAAAATTTGTCAGATATAGCTATTTCTTGTTTAGTGACCACAATTTGAACTGACAACATAGTCATTAAGCCAAGTAATCACTAAGTGACACTGACAATGTTTATGATTTCACTTCAGATTTCCTTTGCTTTACACACCTGCAAAGGTTATAAATGTGAGGATTGGTTATAAAGGTACTTTTTCATCACTGTCATAACTGCTAATAGTCAAGGCAGTCACTAAATGAGGACTACCTGCCCCTAGCAGTTAAACTCCATCTATCTGTCAATAAGTCTGAAGCTGAACTATGTGCCCTCTAGAAGTAAGCAGAAAAGTTAATTTCTAGAATTGTTTTTCTGAATAGGATTTTTCTCATCTTTACCCTCATTATTTCATTACAGTATGCCATCTCAGAGTAGCTTACAATATGAATAATAGAAATGAAATAGAAAGTTTTTTAAAGAAGAAAACTTTAGAAACAAATATAATATATTCACCCATACAAAACTTGATAGATCCAAACGTTTAAACAGAGTGCTATAAAAACCCATAGTACCTTAGCTATTTGGTTTTGTTTTGCAGAGCAATTTGTGATATATTCAATTCATTTTCCTCCTAAAACTGGTTCCCTTTAGGACCAGAAAGAACTCTAGCTTGTGGTCAAGTTATCTTCCTTTTTCTAGCCATTTGTTCTTCAAACGCATTTGTGGGGAGGTATGGATGAAGTAAACAAGAAACCATGATCAAAGTCATTTCCTGCTCTTATCTCTGTCACTCTGGACCAAGAGATCAAATGAGTTTAATACCACTTGGATAGCGGACATAGGTGAGCAACAGCCCCACCGTCTTCACCTAGGAAATTACTGCTTTTGAATTAAAAGGAAAGGAAAACTGTCCTGGCAAAAAATCTAAGGGGAAAACCTGATGAATTTGGCCCCAAAGGTAAGGGCAAAATACCTTCGGTAGGTGCTTGCATGTCCTATTTTTCTCTCATTATCCTTTCTGGATCTTGTGATTAATTTACCTTAAATGTCCCTGAAAATGCCCTACCCAGCCTCCTTTGAAAGATATTTTTTTTTTTTTTACAAACTCAGAATCTTGCACCACTATTTTAAGTCCGCATTTGGGCATGTCTGAAGGCTGCATGTCATTACATCAAGCAGTGTGACATAGGAGACATACGATTACAAAATTTGTCACTTTCCCTTTCCTTGTGTTGGGAGGAACTCCCCCGTCCAGGCTCTTCCAGCCGGGATTCTCCTTAACAGCGCAGAGGAGGACAAATAGAACGTGAAGCCAGCTACCGGAAAGAGAGGTTTAATCATGGAGATTAAAGTTGAGTGACAATTCAGCATGAATCCCCGGCTAGCTAGACAGAATGGTCTTCAAACATGAGTTTTTATACCCTTTTGTGGTTTCCAAAATTGTCATTTCTGATTGGTGAGTTCAAATCTGTCTTCCCTGATTTGCTGGTCAGTGACTATTGTTGGGTAAATTTCCTTCTTAATCCTGCCTGAAAGGTGTTAATCATTTTATTGTTGTGTATTTGTTAATCCTAATTGCTGCTAGCCAGTTCTCCATTCAGTGTGTGTTAAGTGTTTGCCATCCAGCCTCAGGCTGCTGCTGAATCAGGTTAGCTCGTATTGGGTTTTTTCCTGTGTTTGCCAAGTCATTCCCTCGTTGGGTTGGGGAGGGGGTGTCCAATTCTTATCACTTGCAATCCACTTTCCTTTCATGATCAAAATCTTAAGGCTTTTTCTGATGATGTTTTTTTGTACTACTTCAGTGTAGATTTTTAATTTCCCTTGTGATGGATTAAAGTCTTCATCCTGGTTCATCCAAGCCGGGGATAAATAAGCAACATGGCGTCTGCTTTAGAAAGAAGGTTGCAGTTTATTGAAGAGCCAGACAGCAAGATGGTTCTGGCAGGAAAGAAGGGGAAAAAGGGCTGAGCACATGTGGCTAGTAGGTTTTTATACCCCTCTCAAGCCTTTTGTTTAGTTTCCTGTTCCTGTTTCAGGCTTTGTATTTCCTGTGTCACATATTCTGACCTGAGTGTGCCTCTCTGGCACTCCTGTTGTTGGTGGGTTAATCCCATCATATATCCTGCTTCCCTGGTGCTAGGGCTAATGACTCCTAGAGTTTGGGTGGGGTATGCAGATTTTAGGTGTCTTTGTCTTCTCCTGATAGTTTACATTTGCATTTGTATAGAGCTGGCTTCTGCTTGGGACAGAGACTTGGGGGCAGGGTTGGTTTCTGCTTTTAAAATCCTTTTGAGGAAATATATTTTTCTGCCCTTTTAATATTTCCTTCTCTGGGGGGCTGACTTCCCACACTTGTATCAGCCTTTCCACTCTCCAAAGTCTCTTTTCATTCCCCTGTATTACTTCACCATTTTTTTGTGAAATTATTGCTATACTTCCTCATTCAAATCATTTCTCTTTTTCACCGTCTTTTTCCTTTCATTCCCGTGTCCTCGATTTCCAATTTTGTGTTTACTTTTACATCCTACCCCAAAGATGCTTTTTCACAAGGCAACTGGACTTTCTTGTTCTTCTTTGAAGACGTTTCCCTTCTGATCCAAGAAGCTTCTTCAGCTCTGACTGGATGGTGGGGAATGGAAGGATGTAAAAAGATTGCAAAAGGTGATCACGTGACCCTGGGATAGTCCAACTGTCATAAATATGAGTCAGTTGTTAAGTCTCCAAATTTTGATCATGTGACCATGGGGATGCTGCAACAGTGGTTAAGTGTGAAAAATGGTCATAAGTCACTATTTTCAGGGCTATTGTAACTTTGAACAGTCACTAAATGAACTGTTGTAAGTCGAGGACTACCTGTATATCCTACCTCTTTCTCCTGTCTTGGTGCAGTGGCTTGGCATCCTTCTCCAGTATATGTGAGACAGGATCCCCATAAGCTATGTTGCTCGCCTGGCAATTTAAAAGAAAAAATAAAAATCTAGAGTGCCAAATCCTGGAACTTTAATGTTGAGGAGATAGTCCCTCTAGAGATAATTTAAATGCAACTTGAGGAAGAAGCAATTTTTAGCTTTAAATTCTCCCAAGCCAAACATTCATTGGCAAAAAAAGAGAGGGGAAAATATAAACCTACTCAAATTCCAGAGCACTTTAGAAAAATATAAAGGACAATATGAACCTCTGAGCAAAGCCATTGGTCTGGATCCAATGTAGAAGTAGCTGCTTATAAAATTGCAAAAAAAAATAATACAAATACTGAGGTTGCACAGAGAGAATACATTTTAGACACGATAAAACTTAAATAGTTTTGCCTATACCTAATTCCTCTGGAACACACAGATTCCTGAAGTAAAGCATTTTGTTTGCTTCCCTGTATTTTTTCTCCATCTCCTAATACAATATTTTTCTACCTTGACAAAGAGGTGCGGACGTCAACTCCCAGAATTCAAGTAGTTGTCAAGCTTCTTGAATTCTTGCCCTAATAGATTCAGACTTTGATCAGGAGGAAGATGCTATTTATTTCCTTTATCTTTCTCGGGCTCTCAGCCTCTATCTTTATTTTAAAACAAAACTTTGCAATACAAGAAGGTAGGGGCTAGGAGCATCTGCTTCTTATATGCTTCTTAATCTGCTTCTTAATCTCTCTCTGAGATTATTATAGATTCGGATCATTGGCTGCCTCATGGGATGCCAGCCATTCAGTTTATCTATTTATTGACTATACAATAGTCAATAAATTATAGGGCTGTTTGACAGGTTCCAAGTCACAATGATGAAGTTGGCAATTTTTGGTGCCTTCACATCAATTTTTGACTCTGGTGACTCATTGGATATATCCTGGCAATTTTCTTGGCAAGCGTTTTTGGAAGCGGTTTGCCATTGTCTTGTTCCCAGAGCTGAAAGTGACTAGCCCATGGTGCACAAAGCAGGACTAGAACTCATGATCTCCTACTTTCTAGCCTGATGTCTTAATCACTACATCAAACTGGCTGTCCAGGGAAGTCCTATCTCAGCCAAACCCAAGTAAATTGTGGTTTAGTTACATTGTCATCCTTGCTCTGCCCCCCAGCCCACCAGAAAGGTCCCTCCCTCCCTCCTTCCTTTCCTATTAAATATCAAAAATATTGTTTTCTAATAGTGCTAGCAGTAATACCTGGTTCATCTGCTGCATTTCCTTTCAAGGTAGGCAAACACCACTCCGACCTACCTAGCGGTACTGTGTGTGTGGGCCAGAAACATGCCTGTCTTGTCACTGTTTTCCATTAAAAAAAAATAATAATAACTTCACCAAAGAAATAGAACACCTGATTTTTTTAAAAAAAAAATCACTATTGAAACACTAACATGTCTTGAAAACTGGACTTGCATGTTTTTTTCCCCCTCCACTAGGTGAAATCGACAAGAATTCTGCCACTTTCTCCTTCTAAACCAAGCAACAGAAAAAATGGTACTTTTCTTTTCCTCCCTCTGTGGTCAAAACTAGGTCAGCTGTTGGGTACCTCAGTGTTGGAGGCTGAAGTATTACCATGAACATTCCCGAGATTGGAGTGATTGACTAGCAGGGTGCATGGAGTAAATGCATAATGCTCTTGTTCAATGTTTCTCAATCTTGGGAAGGTTAAGATGTGTAGACTTCAATTCCCAGAATTCTCCAGCCAGTCATGCTGGCTGAGGAATTCTGGGAGTTGAAATCCATGCATCTTAAAGTTGCTAAGGTTGAGAAACACTGCTTTAGCTACATCCCACTGGCCCCTTATGCTTAGTAGGTCACGAGGCACTTAAAATATTAGTGCTCTTGGACTCACACCTCCAACCGGTGCGAAGGAGGTGGGAGCAGAACATGACTAGGATGACCACAATGGCCAAAGAGAAAGAACTTCTCTGTAGTGCCTCAAAATCGCTAGACAGTTTTGAATGGCTGTCTACCATTTCTTAAAGCAAAGGGAGCATAGCAATAGCACTTGGATTTATATACCGCTCCACAGTGCTTTACAGCCCTCTCTAAGCGGTTTACAGAGTAGGCATATTGCCCCCACCAATCTGGGCCCTCATTTTACTGACCTTGGAAGGATGGAAAGCTGAGTCAACTTTGATCTGGTGAGAATCAAACTGCTGGATGTTGACAGTTAGCCTGCAATACTGCATTCTAACTACTGCGCCATTGTGGCTATTAGTTGAGATCATCAGTATCCAGGTTAGAGGATCTTCTTTGGCTTGCTATTAAGCATGACTTAAACATCCTATGCTAGTGAACTATAACATGCCCAGGTTGCTGGGGGAAATGTAATTCCACACTTTTGGAAGCCTGGCTTAAGGAAAAGTGCTCAGCTCAGTTCCTTTTAGCTCCTTCATCTTCTTCTTGTAGGTTCCCTCATCCCTGTTTTCTATGATTTTCTCTCCAGTTTCAGAGCCAGTCCGTCACCAAACTCCACATTGCCAGCATTCTTACCTCTTCTCACCTGGATCAGCCCCCAGACGGGCAGGGCGTCCTTTACAAGAAAAATAACCGCACCGCTTCCTATCAGCGCTGCTGGTGTGAGCTCCGAGGAAATCTTCTTATCTGCTGGGAACAGCCCGGGGACCGGGCTCCTTGTCAGCTCATTGTGTTAGAAGGCTGCACGGTGGAGTTGCAGGAATCCTCCTCTGAGCCTCATACTTTTAAAATCTGCTACCCTGATGACTTCCCTGATCAGACCTATAAGATGGCAGCTGAGGATCAAGAGACCATGGAAGACTGGGTGCGCGCTCTGAGCACGGTGGGATTTGAGCACCTCCAAGCGTTGGTTACTGAGCTAGAAGGCCAATTTCACCGGTTGAAGAGCCAACAGTACTCAAAGGAAGAAGCAAGTTGCAAGGCAACAGACCTTCCCTTGCTGTCTCCAAAACCGGTAGAACAAAAAAGATTCTGTCACATGGATTTTACTTGCCTCCATCAGGAATTTGGGAAGGAGGTCAAAAGGGCTAGGAAACAGTGGCAGGAGGGAAAGGGGAAGCTCATCCCAGAAAGTGAGAGTTTGATGCCTTTTGAATAGGGCGATCGGCAATCCCCAAACAATTGGCTGCGATTGATGAATTTGGAGGTGCCTAAAGTTTCAGTGGAGTCGGTTATCAGTGAAAAAGATAGTTCTTGCTTCAAAATATTGGTTCTTCTTTAAATGCTTTTAATAAATATGTCTTTGGAAAAAGTTGGGAGCCATTTTGTTTTTTGCAGCAGTCACCGCATTCAGGAAGAACAAGAGCTCTTCTTGGGAAAGGGACATTTGTGGGTTCCTTATTGTGGGTTTTGATTACACCAATGTCGAGTGAACAAAATGAAACAGTGGTCCCCCCCCCCCCCGGCAAGGTCTTTTCCAGGAAGAGTCAAACTATTATTTTCCAGTTAGGCAGGATTGGGATCTACAAATACTGCAGCCAGATCTATACTAAACAGCAGGGGCCTATCACTAACAAAAATGGGCACAGATTCCCAAATGTATGTTTAGAATAAAACATGGAATCCAGTTTTGAAAAAAGGCCATCTATATTGGCTTCTGCAGTCTGATATGATCTAGATCAGGGCTTTTCAACCTTTTCACCCATTGTACCACTTTTAGGATATGGCAATATCCGAGTACCACCAGTCGCCTAGCAAGGTGTCAAAAACTTGACCCAAAAAAAAAAAGGGGAAAAAGTGATAAAGTACAGGTAGTCTTAAACTTACAACAGTTCGCTTAGTGACTGTTCCAAGTTACAATGGCACTGAAAAAAGTGCCCCCCAAGCCACAGCCGAGCAAGTCACCTGCCTGCCCACCCAATGGCGCTCTTCCTCCTGTCCGAGGTTTTCATTGTTGTGAGCATTTCTGTTGAGGATTGGCAGTGGGGGTGGGGTGGGGTGGTGTTTGGTTTTTATTCCCCCCATCTGCTGGGTGGTTGTAGCAGGTTTTGGTCGCTTCATATGACCCTGGGACACTGAGACCGTCATAAATATGAATCAGTTGCCAAGCATCTGAATGTAAATCACAAGACCCTGGAGATGCTGCAACATTCCAGCTGATGGCGCTTCTTCTGGGCTCAGCAGAAGTGGCAGGATCAGCGCCGAGCTCCAGCTGGAGCCTGGCACTGATCCTGGCACTGTCATGTGTCTGAGTAACGAAACACTTAAAAAGACTTTCAGGCATGTTTTCTCCTAAAAGCATTTATTAAGATTACAATACGTCAGCACAGCATGGTGGAATGCTTAGATCTGCTTCTCTTCCGTTAGGCATAACATTCCAACCATTTTCCACTCCCTTATTTTAGGGTCATGGTTCATATCTTCCAATCAACTTGGAAGATGTGATTTACTTCCGGTTTCTTTCTCCTGGGCTATCCTTATGCTCCTCCCCCTTTCCTGGTTGCTGGTTTAACTATATAAATACCAGACAGTTCTGCACATTGTCAAAGCAAGAATATACAGTATTTGCAGCATTGACATTTGGCCCCCCTTACAAAAAAACAGATCCTGTAAAGCAAACCAAAGCATATGTTAAGGGTCATCTTTCGGTTTGTTGGGGTGTTTCACATGAAACCTTTTGACCAATCTATTAGCCTTTACTTCACTGGATTTCACCCAGGTGGCTTCGGACAATGGGTATCCCTTCCATTGTATTAAATACTGCAATTTCCCTCTAAAAATTCTAGAGTCAAGAATACG
>NW_015388808.1:39214-47209 GCF_001527695.2 Protobothrops mucrosquamatus
ACCATTTTCCACTCCCTTATTTTAGGGTCATGGTTCACATCTTCCAATCAACTTGGAAGATGTGATTTACTTCCGGTTTCTTTCTCCCGGGCTATCCTTATGCTCCTCCCCCTTTCCTGGTTGCTGGTTTAACTATATAAATACCAGACAGTTCTGCACATTGTCAAAGCAAGAATATACAGTATTTGCAGCGTTGACAGGCACTTCCGCTGAGCACTGACAGCCCTGCAGCTCCAGCCATCTCTCACTCAGGCTTGTGCGGTTCTGCCACCGGTTCAGCTCATTCCCCTCCCCCGCTACCACTTTTCTAGGATGGTCGCGTACCACCTGCCAGGTGCCAATGTACCACAGGTGGTACCCGTACCACTGGTTGAAAAGCCCTGATCTAGATTCTAGATGGCTGGGACTACAATTGAAAACTTCTAGCCAGCATAGCCACTGTGGTGCAGGCATGCTAATTAAACAAGTATTAGCAATACTGCTTAAGACTTATATACTGCCCCACAGCACTCTCTGTTTTTTTTTTTACAAATGTCAGCTTATTGCCCCCAACAATCTGGGTTCTCATTTTATCAATCTTGGAAGGATTGAAGGCTGAGTCAACCTTGAGCTAATCAGGATCAAACTCCTGGCGGTGGGCAGAGCTAGCCTGCAATACTGCATTCTAACCACTGCACCACCAGGGCTATTAGTTGAGGTCATCAGTATCCAGGTTAGAGGATCTTCTCTGGCCTGCTATCAAATACCACTGTAGACAGAGAAAGCAGGGATGATGGGTGTTTCCTTAATAATTAGCTTTTACCCCCACTTTAAGTGGAAATATTGTTTTCTATGTATCATTTATTAAGGATCTCCTCAAGCTTTACTACAAGTTGCATCATCTGTGTTCTCATTTTATTTAACTCAGCTTGAGAAAAAAAAAAGCAATCCTTACTTCAGGCAACACTTTCAAGAAGAGTCCACACCTTTTCTGATTTTTCTGAAGTCTGATTCTGCATAGAATCCTTGGGCAGTGATTCTCACATGACCTCCTAATAGCAGATTGAGTCTGGGGGATGTTTTAACTTTGGGGAGCCAATGGAGGAAGTGCACCCTGGGAATACCTGCTTCCCTTCTGCAGGAAACTCTTGACAGCAGAGATGAGATGTTGCATACTATTTATTCTGAAGATGATCTCAAATCTTAGATTTTCTATCCCGATTCTTAAACACACCAAAAAGGAATAAAACTGAAGTGTGTGCTGTGAGCAAAAGCCTAGCATACACTACTGTACTTTATTTAAAATGAAGCCAAATATACGTATGAAAATTTAGTAGGGGGGGGGGTTTTCAGTTGGCAACAAAGAGAATGGAGAATCAGGTTCCCAAGATAATCCCAGTATATTTATCTTTTACTCCTTGTTTTAGCTTCCACAATATAGTGCTTCATTTTCCTTTCCTACTTCTGCCGTGTTTCCAATGAAACTTGAACACTCACCAATGTGAGTGACAAATGGCTCTCCAGATGATGTACAGCTGTTAATTCCCCGTTGGCTAGACCAGGGGTCCCAAACCTCTGGGTCGCGGCCCACTACCAGGCCTTGAGCCATTTGGAACTGGGCCGCGGAAGTGGCAAGCCAATATGTGCAGGAGGCGTGTATGCCCGCCGCTCATGCAGAACCATCTCCCTCCCCCCCCCCGTCAGTCTACAAAGCCGGAAACTCTGGGCTAAACCCAAAAAGTTGATTTCAACATCTGGAGGGCTACAAAATCACAATGTATGGGCTAGGAAGAGGGGAAGGGATCTGATGGAAATTACTTGTAGAAAAAGGAGATATGAAATATTTACAGGAGTATCTTGGTACTCAAATGCTTTGAAACTCACCCAATTTGGTACTCAATGCATTTTGACATGAAAATTTTGTCCCGGTACTCATTGTTTGTTTGGTACTCAACATACCAGCTAGAACTTGTTGGTGTCGATTGTCTTGTGACTCACTGTATTCCTTATGGGAAAAAATTGTTTGGTACTCATCATGCCTCCGGGAACCAATTAATGATGAGTACCAAGGTACTACTGTATTTCCTTATCAGCATCACAGCCTCCCAGTAAAGCGCTTCCCCAGCCTAATTAAACTCCTAGGAATGGTTAAGGAACTGCAACAGAAACGTGTGGAGGGGAATGCAACTTCAAATCTCCGATGACCATGGCAGATTCATCATACTTCATATTACCGATCAGCAGGAAAGCCAAATGAAATTCCACCAGGTGCCCATCCAGGTACTATTCAAAGAACAGGATGTGCAATGTGTCCAAATCATTGTAACAGACCCAAGGGATAAAATGCTTTAAAGAGCTGAGCCAACTGGAGGTTTTGCTGTGAACCAAGACTTCCACCTCTTCCCCATGCCAGGCCTGTCCACACGAGTCTTGGATGATCGGATCATTCATTTGGCAGCTGCCAAAGGAGCCGTAAAACAAAACTCAGGAGCACTTTTTCATGCGGCTGCTGATAAAAACAGGATTGCCAACATGATCGCCAACGTCCGATAACGGATATGGCACAAGAAGAAGAAGAAAGGAGCTGTAATCTCCCTTTCCATTTCCTACAGTTTTCCCTCTGAAGGGGAAAACAAATCTGCGATGGCACCATAAGGTTTTGTACAACCTTGGACATGTTTAGTGGAAAAGCAAACAGTCTCACATCCCTGCCCATTTTGCAGTCTGCCCTCGTAGGGCATGGGATGAAAAGTACGATGAGATGGAGTGCCTTGAAAAACCAAAGCCTTTCTAGGACTTGATTTCAGTTACAAATGTCAGAGTATGCAGTTAGCTGTCCAGAAGAAATCTGTCTGACTCCCAGCACAATTTAGTCTATTTAGGACTAAATCTAAATCACTCTGGGTTGTTTGAATCCACCTCCTTCTGGTTAACTGAAATTTGTATGGTACAGGCTTTCTGAACCTGGACTTCTTCAATAAACAAAACACTGCTTTAGATCTGAACAATCCCATAAAAATAAATAGCTTAATTCAGAAATAATAGAACAACAGAACTGGAAGGGACCTTGGAGGTCTTCTATTCCAACCACCTGCTCAGGCAGGAAACCCTATACATGTGGTGGCAAACCTATGGCACGCATGCCACAGGTGGCACGCAGAGCCCTCTCTGTGGGCATGCGCGCCATTGCCCCAGTCCTAGGCCCTCAGCTGGGTTTTATAAAACCTTTTCGCTTTAGGCCTCCACCGCCGTGTGCAAAAAAAAAAAAAGGTTCAATCAATCAATTTCAACTTCTCGCGGGAAAAAAAAAGATCTCGCAAAGTTGGAATTGATTGAACTTTTTAGTCCCACCCAGTCTGCCGTTACCACCGCAGCCATGCCCAGCCAATTGGGCACATCCACCCGGCACCCAACGATACATATAGTGGGTTTTCGGTTGCAGTTTGGGCACTCGGTCTCTAAAAGGTTTGCCATCACTGCCCTATACCATTTCAGACAAATGGTTGTCCAATCTCTTCTTAAAAACTTCCGGTGTTGGAATTTCAGTCCAATTAATCCTTGGTTAACAAAGACACTCAACAAATGTGGTCTCCATTTTGTTTTGTTAACAATTTTAAACAAAGCAATGCAGGAGGATGGGGAATCTAATAAAAATGAAACACAAATTATTAAAAAAAAACAAAGAAAAAGTATTAACAAGTAGGACAGCAAAGAGTTGTTATTTGTAATTTACTGCTTGACCAAATTAGGGGCAGTGGTTAAAAAAAACACTTTAAAAATAACAATAAGGCATGGGGAGATGATGGATTCCTAATTTCCAGTGTGTCCCATTAAATAAGAGCACAAGATCAAAAAAATCCCAAATATCTGTATACATAATTACAATACTGAAACATATATATATGTGTTAGAGAGAAAAAGTATATACAGAGAGGAAAATAGTCTAATAGAACATTTTTGTTAGGGATGTGAATCCAAAGAGAAACTGCTATTTGGTACAGATATATTTGGGGAAGTGAGATTCTGAAACAGGCTCATGATTTTCAAACTATTCACAACTGCAGAGAACATGACACAAGAGAAGGAAAAGATGCTGCGGAAGAATTGGGAACTCACGAATCCACTATGGACTCATAATACTGTAGCCCAGTCTGACTTCCAAGGCAGCAAGAATTTATCTTCCAGTTTCAAACTCCCCAAACCTCTTTCCACCATTCCTAAGCTGATCAACCCTACGGCCTGCCAATATTATTTTCCTAGACTGCATAGAATAGAAACCCAGAGTTTTGACAATTGCCTTCTGCTCCACCATTAAAGGTTTGCAACGCAGTATCGGCATGTAGTTCCTTAAAAGGAAACAGAACTCCATTGTGGCCGCACAGCGAACCACAGAAAAAAAATGTCTAGAGCAAAATACATTGCAATTACTTTAAAACAGTGTTTCCCAATCCTGGCAGCTTTTAAGATGTGTGGACTTCAACTCCCAGAATTCCTCAACCATTCCCCAAGCTGGCTGGGGAATCCTGGGAGTTAAAGTTGCTAAGGTTGAGAAACACTGCTTTAAAGGTCCATTTTTGTGGGACAAGGAAATCAAGCATGCATCGTATTTGTTAATATCTACATCAACAAGCTATAAACCAGTTTTAAACCAGCTAAATGTAATCCAGCAACAAACATTTCAATAATTTACAGCTATAGCCATTTGGAGAGAGTTTGCCCAAATCTCCTCTTGGGGACGGAAGTTCTCGCCAAAAGTAAATACCTCTTTTGAACAAAATAGCAAGCAGTCAGACAAAGGTTATCCTCCTAGATTTCTCAGGAATGTTTCTGCCAAAAGCTATTTCTGAAGGGCAGGAAATTGACCTTTTTTTTTTCTTTGTTCTGACTGAAACTATTTGACTACATGTCAAAAACAGAGAACCAGAAAATGCAGCCTCTCTTTCGGACCCAATCTAATTACTTCTCTTTACTGAGCCAATGCAGCAAACTTTTCTAGAAACTGAGATTTTTTTTTCCTTGTTGACTGCTAGGAATCCCTTATATAGGAATAGCCAACTGGCCAAGCCTGGCTTCCTTAATCTCCCACCACGGTTTTGAGACAGATTGTTGTAAAAAGCCAACAGGACCGAGCTTCTCTTTTCCTGAATGTCCAAGCTCAAAGAAGCCACTCTGGTTCCATGTCTGCCTATCAACAAATGGTTCTGAAAAGAGAGGCAATTGGGCCAGGAGACAAGGCAGCTAGCTTAGTCTGTAGAAAGCCATGCAAGGGGAAGTACCTATATGTGTGTGTGTGTGTGTGTGTGTGAGAGAGATGTTTCCTAAGTGCCTTGTGGAGCCCATCAGCTTGAGGAGAATTGGGGGAAAATATGCGATAATGTTAAAAGGGCCAATCCACTGCAATGGCAGAAGCGTCTGTTAATATCGGGGAAGGGCCAGAGTCCATATTTGGCCTCTCTGCTCAAGGAGGTGATGTCATCCCTGGAGTGGTTAGAGAGTTTTAAAAGGAGGCGGTTCCGTACAAAGTACTTATTAAGAATGCAATTACTCCCATGGTTAGGCTCCCAGCTTGGAGGGAACAGAGGAGGGTAGTGCAGTTGCATTTGTCGGTTGTGGTGAAATTCACACGGGGCCACCAAGTTCCATATCCATGCATAGAGCACACCAGCTACCATGGACCTTTTCTCTCTGGTCATTACGGTCAAGGAGAGCAGGATGGGGGACTCCAGCCCACCTCAGGCACACGAAAGAGGTAAACACATGGACCCTAAGTAATTCTCCTCCAACACTCTCTCACCTTCAGTCTGGGGGTTTTCCACATCCAATAGTTGAGTCCCTTTGGCGTACGTCCTCCGGTCCTTTGGGTCCTTCAACCACACTATGTCTCTAGTGGCAACCATCTTCTTGGTCCTCGGGAGTTGTTCAGCCTTGTGTTGTCCCACCCCTCAGTATTATTCAAAAATAAGTGTCCTGGAGCACAGACCCCACTGGGGTTTCCCCATCTTTTCCATCTTCAGGGGCTGATTTGGGTTCTTTCTTCCTCAAAGACATCTTTCTTTCTTTCTTTAGCTTGGCTTCCTCTTTGGTTCGTTCTTTCTGCTGCTTCTTCTCCCGCTCCTTTTCCTGCTTCTCCCGCTCCTTCTGCAGCTTCTTCTCCCGCTCCTTCTGCAGCTTCTGCTTCTCCTTCTCTATCTTCTCTTGCTTCTCCCGTTCTTTTTCTTTCCGCTTTTCCACTTTGCTGCTGCTGCTTTTCTTAGGGCCACCTAAGGGGGTGTTGTTCCCAGTAGGGGAGGGCAGGGCTTCATGAAGACCTTCAGAGACCACCACCTGGTTCTGGGCAGTAGGAGGGACCGGGGAAGGGGACTCACCCAGGGTACTTATGGAATGAGCTGGGGAGAAGGAGGGGCCTATGATGCTGCCTAGGGCAACCCTGTGTTTTAGCCCTGTGAGGCTCAGGAGGCTGGCACTGGCAGTCAAGGGAGGATTCATACGGTAGCGCTCCTCATGGATGGCTCGCGAGCCATGGAGTCGGCGGGAGGGCTTGTACTGGAGCTCCCCCCGAGTTTCCCGCCATTTTTTTAGCTGGGTGGTATTCTCTCGCTCGATGAGGGCTTCAGTAACTGGAAGATTAATCACCTGAATCAGATGGGAGAAAGAAAGAGAAGGAGGAATAACTACATGTGGCATCTTTTGATCCATCTTCCCGTCTACAGCTGAGGACTTTGTCATGAAGTACATGTAAGCCAGGAGCAGATCTCATTCAAAATTCCTGTCAGTGGAATCAGATCCTCTGCTTTTACATATATATATATAGCAATAGCACTTAGATTTATATACTACTTCAAAGTGCTTTACAGCACTAAGCAGTTTACAGAGTCAGCATATTGCCCCAATACACACACACACACACACACACACACACACACACACACACACACCTTGCAGTGCCCATCACAGCATTAAATCCAGGAAAAGCCTTCTAAGTATTTTTTTTTATTACATAGTTAAAGAAAAGCTAAGGATATTCTTATCAGCCAATTTCAAATTACTGCATAAATATGGTATTCAAGAAACATTAGGCATCCCAACTAAGTATCTGAATTTAAAATCCATTAATAAATTCAAAATGTGACTTATTTCAGCAGGCTTGAAGATCTCAGGGAAATGGAATTGTGGGATGATGTAATAGTATGTAATGGGATGACCTTAGGACAGCGGTTCTCAACCTGTGGGTCGCGACCCCTTTTGGGGTCGAACGACCATTTCACAGGGGTCGCCAAAGTCCTGGAGTTTTTCCTCATAGAATCCTTATGAAACGCATTCCGGCATTTGTTTTTTTGGTTTTTTCCCCTTTTTCATGAGCTGTGCTACTCCCTCTTATTCTATTGGCTTTTGAAAGCCAATAGAATAGACTCTATTCAAGAGAGTCTATTCTATTGGCGTTCGAAAGCCAATTCTATTGGCTTTCGAACGCTAATAGAATAGACTCTCTTGAATAGAGTCTATTTTATTGGCTTTGAAAAGCCAATAGGAATTGTCCAGGCTGTCTCTACCCTGCTGAGCCCGCCAAAAGTCCCAGTCGGCAAACGTTGCTGCAAGTTGTCTGCAGCTAAGGCGAGCTTTCTGGAAGTTTCCACCCCTCCCTGCTGAGCAACTACTAAATGTAAGTAAAAGAGGGCCAAGGGTGAGAGGGCCGCCCAGGAGCGCCTGGGCCTGCCTGCCGCCGCACCGAACGGGCGGTGGCCAAGGTGAGGCTAGCAGGGCAGCGGCGGGCGCTGGGAGGGTAGCTGGCGCGCGTGGGGCCCAGCGGGTGGCTTACCTCCCTTGGGCTGGGCCAGCTGGTGGCCCAGCCGGTGGTCGGCCTGCGCCGTCGCTTGCCATGGCCGCCCAGGAGCGCCTGGGCCTGCCTGCCGCCGCACCGAATGGGCGGTGGCCAAGGTGAGGCTAGCGGGGCAGTGGTGGGCGCTGGCAAGGTAGCTCGGCGTCTTTCAGGTCCTCTTGCCTGGCTTCCGTCTGGGA
>NW_015388808.1:47529-64537 GCF_001527695.2 Protobothrops mucrosquamatus
CTCTCCTTCCTTCCTTCCTTCCTTCCCCCTTCCATCTCCTTCCTTCTCCATCTCCTTCCTTTCCCCTTCAATCTTCCTTCCTTCCTTCCATCTCCATCCCTTCCCCTTCAATCTCTCTTCCTTCCTTCCTTCCTTCCCCCTTCAATCTCCTTCCTTCTCCATCTCCTTCCTTTCCCCTTCAATCTTCCTTCCTTCCTTCCATCCCTTTCCCTTCAATCTCTCTCCTTCGTTCCTTCCTTCCTTCCTTCCTTCCTTCCTTCCTTCCTTCCTTTCCCCTTCAATCTTTCTTCCTTCCTTTCCCCTTCAATCTCCTTCCTTCTCCATCTCCTTCCTTTCCCCTTCAATCTTCCTTCCTTCCCCTTTCCTCCCTCCCAACATTTTTGAGCAAGGAAGAGTAAGCTTCTCCAGCGAGCATTGCTATATTGTTTTTGTGATTAATCACTATGCTTTAATTATGTTCAATTCGTAACAATGAAAATACACCCTGCATATCAGATATTTACATTACTATTCATAACAGTAGCAAAATTACAGTTATGAAGTAGCAACTAAAATAATTTTATGGTTGGGGGTCACCACAACATGAGGAACTGTATTAAAGGGTCGCGGCATTAGGAAGGTTGAGAACCACTGCCTTAGGAGAAGAGGACAAGAGACGCTGCCCAGGGAATGGTCAGGTGAAGTAGCCTGCAGCGTGGCTGGCTCAGGGATTCTGGGAGTTGAAGTCCACTGGTTGTAAAGTTATCAGTTGCCCATCCCTGGCTTACATTATATTTGAAAACCGTGTTCCATTACATGGCCAGAAAACTTCAGGGCAGCAATATCAATAAAGAACAGCAACAAAGAAAAAAGTTGGGATTCTCACCTCGTGGACCAAGTATTCCTCCTGCATGGCCTGAACGGGGAGATTTCGCAATTTCTCCATTGTCTCATACATGCCTTGACAAGATCGCAGCTTGTCCACTGAGCCCAAGGCGTTCCGGAGTAGCACTAAGCCCACCCGGAAAATTATCTTCACTCCTGCAAGAACATAAAGAGGAGGAAGAAAGGACCAAATCAAAGAAAAGGGACACAGGAAGTTGGAACAGAGGGCCAACGGTAGGGTTGCAAATGTAAAATTTATGCAGCTGAAGGAACCAAAGTCCACTAAAGGAGAAATGTCATAATGTTTTAAAACAATCCTAGCTGAATTTGGCTCTCAAAGCCAGCATCCGGTTTTAAGCAATGTGCAACCAATCAGGGGCCTCTGGGTGTTTGTGAAGGTGTATGTTGCGAGCTGCTAGGAAAATGCACCACCTACCCCTGGTTCTAATCTGCATTTTATTGCTCACTAAATGAGTAATCACCATTACATTGTAGAACAGTGTTTCTCAACCTTGGCAATTTTAAGATGGGTGGACTTCAATGCCCAGAATTCCCCCGCCAGCAGGGAATTCTGGGAGTTGAAGTCTACACATCTTAATGTTGCCAAGGTTGTAAAACACTGGTCTAAGTGATCTTAATCTGACTCTCAAACTGGGAGACAAGCTGGCTGGGGAATTTTGGGAGTTGAAGTCCATCCATCTTAAAGTTGCCAAGGTTGAGAAACACTGTTGTAGAACAGAGAGGATTCTATAATAAGCTCCTGTGCAGAGAATCATTTGGCCTATCCTGAACGTACTGCTATAATCCAATTTTTTATTTAATAATCCCGGGTTCTAGCACAGAGTCACTTGGTTGAGGTGGGCTTGATTGAATAAGTAAATAAGAATAAAATAAATACTGCAGCTGTTATCCCAAGCATTCCAAGCATTTTGCAAAGACAAGCCTTGTGGAATACAATGAAATTCCAAGTTACAATGCACCAGTCCGCACCCAGACAGACAAAATCCATGTTTTCAATACCATGCATAATTCACGAACATCTGACTCGTCAGCTTAGTTCTCCTGGTAAACATATTGAATGATCCCCAGTACCATTTCAAGAATAATTATGTCAGACTAGGTTTGACATCATATAATTCTTCTCTTTCTCTCCCTCCGCCCGTTTTTTTGTTTTGTCAAACAGCCATCAAGACAGCCAACATGCTGGCCAGGACTATTTAAATAATGGTTGGGTAGGTTTTCCTCCATCCAGTGAATTAAAAGCATTTCGGTGGGGTGGGGTGGGGGATCAGAGATTGCAGAATCACTGTGGGTTTTCTCCCTTCTTGATGGAATGTGTGTTAAGGGAAGAAGCAGGCATGCAGAACTTGACAGAAAGCCAAAGAGAATTGAAGGCCACAGCTCACCTTCGCAGAAAAACATATCCCACACGCGTAACACGGAGCACCAAGGCAAGGTCCGGGAGAAGATGCACATAAACCACTCGGTCATATACAAGATGGGGTCGATCTTGTATCTCTTCAGGTGACGATAGGCAATGGGAGACGCTCGTCGGAGAAGTGCAAAGAAGATCTCCCCGTCTAACTGGATTGCCTCCTGAACAAGAAGCACAGATGTGATCTGAAGTGAATTCAGGGGCTCTGGAAGTGATGGCCTGTATTTCCCCCACCAATGCTTTTATCTTCTTCTCCGAGGCCTAGACAGGGTTTATAACCTCTGTGAGCAGCAAAGAAAGTTGGGGGGATGAGACGCAGAATTGAATAGTACATTGCACCAGCTATTGTTTGCTTAGCCACCGTTTGTTGAACATAGCACAACTGGCTGAGTCCAGACACCAGACTAAGCCCTAAAGCAGGGGTGTCAAACTGCCGGCCCGTGGGCCGGTTTCATCATACCGGAGCCACGCCCACCCCATTGCCGGCAATGGCGAAAAAGCTCAGAGATGTCGCAAGTTTGACATGCCTGCCCTAAAGCATGGCTCGTATGACATTCCAAACCAAAGTCAAATAAACTTTACGATGGGGTCATCCTGCTACCTGAAGGCCAATACAATCTGCAAGACTGAAGTGGTTGCAACCGTTCAAGGTTTCTGTAGGCAAAAATTGTGTTGCTCCTTTCAATTCAATCAATTAACAAACCAGACTGACCTCAGAGGCACGGCAGGGCTCAGCTTTGCCCATCAATAGACATCTGCCAGAACTTGACCTACTCGTGACAGATAACTCATGATTTAACTCAGTCTTAAGATCAGTCACAGAATATGAAATTTCAAGTTGACCCAGAGTGGGGGAGAAGGGGAAGTGAGAAGTTGGAGAAGAAACCTGTCAAAAAAACAACTGAGATGAGGTGGCCCGATAGAAAAACAAGAGCATTTCTTTATAAGAAGTACAGATTCTAGCTGTGGAAGGCAAAAAGTTTGCAGGTGGCATCTGTCAGGAATTCCTTAAAGGCAAGACATCTATTTTCAAAACTGCTCTGCAGCTGCACAATCCTGAAAAAGTATGAGCTCCTTTAAAGAGCTGTAAAGGGGTGGGGTTTTTTTGTTTTCAAATTCAATGCCCTACTGAATATTTTTCAAACTCTGGGCCTCCCACTCTTTTCCAGGAAGTTCCATCCTCCAGTACAACATAGTGTTCTACTAGAGATAATGCTAAGTGTTCCTTAAATCATACCGAGAAGCACCATAATTTCTGTAAAAATTAATAAGGGAATTCCATCCGTTTCAGCCAGATTGGAAACCTACAACTGAATCAGGTACCCTTCCATTCATAATTCCCCCCAAAACAATGAATATTTTTCATCAATGCAACCTATTTTTTAAGTCAACAATGTGTAAAATAAAGCTGGTTTGTTAAGCTTCCAGCAAGGTAGTCCTCAATTTACAACCACAATTGAGCCCAAAATTTCTGTTGCTAAGTGATTCATTTGTTAAGTGAATGTTGCCCCGTATTACGACCTTTCTTGCCATAGTTGTTAAGTGAATCACTGCAGGTGTTAGTAAGTTAGTAACATGGTTGTTAAATGAATCTGATTTCCTTGACTTTGCTTGTCAGAAGATTGCAAAAGGGGATCACCCCAGGACACTGTGAATGTCATAAATATGAGTCAGTTGCCAAGCGTCTGAATTTTGATCATGCGACTGGGGGAAGTTGCAATGGTCATAAAGTATGAAAAATGATCATAAGTCACTTTTTTCAGTGCCATTGTAACTTTGAATGATCACTAAATTAACTGCTGTAAGTTGAGGACTACCTGCGTGTTTACTTATTTATTTGTATACATCTATTTTGGCTGTTTTAAAAAATCCACCCTTTAAAAAAAGAGCTGTTATGCTATTTTCCTTCTGGTGACACCCAGGTTACTATTTCCAGGATCTTCAGCATTTTAGTAAGAAATGGAACCCCTAGCGCCGATCTTTACACTGGAAGTTTCTGTGTACAGGTAGTCCTCAACTTATGACTGTAATGCAGCCAAGATTTTCCGCTGTAGGTTATGATGGTTGTAAGTTGAGGCATCCACATGACCAACCTAATTTTACAACTTTGTTTTGCAATAGCTCTTAAGCAAATGCCCGGCTGTTGTTAAGCATATCAGTAAGCTAACCCACTGTCTGTTTTTCCTCCAGAAACCATCGTAAATCATAGTCATGTCTCTGCAGGACACTGCAAATGGTCATAAATGTGGGCCAGTTGCCAAGCACTCAAAAGGCAATCACATGAATGCAAGGGGGAGGGGGGAGGGATGGCGCAGCCATCGGAAATTCAAATATGGGCTGTAAATTCCTTTTGGGGGGGTCCACCGTAACTTCAAACAGTTGCTAAGCGGCCAATTGTTATGCAAGGACTACATGTAATACAAAAGGTATTCCCAGTGAAGAATTCTAAACTGCTTTTCTCTATGGGAATGCAGTCAAACTTACCAATCCAGCACTGTAGTATCCAGGAAGATATTTCTCACAGATTTGCACCAGGCACCAGAAAGCTTGCTGTGGAGAGAGACCAAGGAATCTTTAGCCCAGTTAATCGCAGCAGCCACAGTTGGGTGCAGGGCAGACCAGCATTCTAGCAAACTCCGTAAAATGTTCGTTGGGTGAACTAAGCCAGCAAATTCAATTCAGAGGCATTATACCAGGGGTCTTCAAACTTGTCAACTTTAAGACTTGTGGACTTCAACTCCCAGAATTCCTCAGCCAGCCCTGGCTGAGAAATTCTGGGAGTTGAAGTCCACAAGTCTTAAAGTTGACAAGTTTGAAGACCCCTGCATTATACCTTCCCCAAACCTGGGGCTTCCAGATTGCTTCAATGACACAGAAGTAACACATCAGAGCTGGTAGCAAAGCCAAAGAAGGAGAACAAAGTCACAATTTGAGAACAGACCCAGATCCCATCAGGGCTGCCAGTTAAAGTGTAACGGTTATGTTTTAACACCATACATGCATAACGCTGCATGAAAACACAGATACTGTCAATGCTCTGGACCCAGCTTCTGGAACTGGTAACGTCCCTGGTAGTTCAAAAGGACAGGCCCTGACATGTAACAAAGCAGGATGCCTGGTGCAAAACAAGACTTCCAAGGTGCAGCGACTATTATATACATGCCCCAACCTGCTAAAATATTCTGAAAATATAAATTAAAACTAGGAAGTGTGGTTCTTTCCCAGAGAAACTATGCTTTTTAAACTGGCAACTGCAGAGTGAATGAAGTAGCTCCTCACCTCCGCGGGCATATGCATCAGCAAAACTGCAGCTACGGGTGCTTGTGCTTGGCAGTAACCTTCTTCGGGCCGGTAGATGGTATAGGCTTTCAGGATACGATAGAGGTCCTGCTGCCTGCGATGGAGAAGGATGAGGAGTGGAATTAATTTCATTTAGACTTTTGGACCCTATTGGAGCTCCCCATTCGTGAGACCAAACTCTAGGAAAGCAGAATTCTCCGTTATGTTTCTTTGGGGGTATTTAATTAGAAACAGGGCCTGTAGGCTAGTTAATGCTCAGCATTGCTCAGATCATGTGCCAGAATGTTAATGAAACAGCTAAAAGTGGCATGGCAGACGTGAGTTCCTGATTAACACAATGTCCCATTATCTTAAGTCTAGAAAGGAAGAAAGGCACATCAGAGGTCAGATACAGGAGCAGGTGTAGAGCTGGGGTGGTAGAGGAAATTCAATGTAAGAAAGAACTGGGCCAATATAGGTAGTCCTCGACTTACAACCCTTTGTTTAGCAACTGTTCACAGTTACAACAGCACTGAAAAAAGTGACTTACGACCGGTCCTTGCATTTACAGCTTCCCTGTGATCATGTGATCAAAATTCAGGCCCTTGGCAACTAGCCTGTATTTATGATGGTTGCAACACCCCAGGATCGTGCGATTGCAGTTGCAACCTTCCCAGCCAGCTTCCAACAAAGTTAATGCGGGAAGAACGACCACCTGATTAACAACTGCAGCAATTCACTCAACAACCGTGGCAAAAAAAGCTCATAAAATCAGGCACGACTCACTTAAACAACCGCCTTGTTTAGCAATGGAAATTCTAGTTCCAATGGTTAAGTCAAGGAGTATCTGTTTGCTTATGAAAGTTTCAAAATGAGTTGGGGCTGCTCCGGTGTCGAGCTGCTCCGGTGTGTAGAGGGAGAACCATTTTATGAATTCTGAGAAAGGAAAGGATCGTAGAGATCTGAGCACTGGAACAAAAAGATCCCTTCTTTAAATTCTCTCACCCATGGCCTCCCCGAGCGGCAAACATCTCGTGGAAAGGGAATTGCCTATGGAGGTCCTTCTCAATCACATCTAGCCATTTGGGATCACCAGGCTGACGCTCCAATTCCTAACAGAAAAGAAAAAGCCAACAAGGAAGGAAAGTCGGTGAATTTGGAGGCGGAAGCCTATCTTAAAGAGACTTTTCCTTTATGCAGTGTTTCTCAACCCTGGCAGCTTGAAGATGGGTGGACCTCAACTCCCAGAATTCTGGGAATTGAAGTCCACCCATCTTCAAGCTGCCAAGGTCGAGAAATCCTGCTCCACAGGATCGATTATCAATTGCTGTTCTGGAAAGGATTCCAGAAAGACACCAGGTCACTGCTTGTTCTAGCCCAACCTTCTTCCTTCTCACTCAGTTATTCAGGAGGGTTCCCAGTTGTTACGTTTAGGGGCTTTTTATTACAGTTTATTAATACAGCTTGATATTACTTGTAAGCTACCTCAGAATAAGTTGACTTTGGAAAAGCAGGATATAAATGTACCTATTGGAAATCCAACATTCTGCATTCTCCAAGATAAGACAGTAAACTTCCCTATTTTAGTAGCCTCAAAGGGTCCATGGAAATACCTCAAATTTTCCCTGATTTTGATCCAAAAGTTCCTTGCTATTTGAGAGTAGCTGCCATGCTTTGGCACGGAGAGAAGAGGGAATCCCTTTCCGGCACCGCAATTTCACCTGCGATAAAATGAACAATCATTAATATGTGAAGTAAAGAGACAGAAATTCAAAACCCCCGAGCATAAGTTAAGGCTCTTCTTTACTAGCCAGGAACAGAGGTCTCTAACCTTGATCTCTGCTCACCTTCTGAAATCTACGTGACAGCCACTTATCCCAATGAGAAAACATGTCCAGCCACTTAAGTTCTCTCTGCCTGGCCACGTCCACAGGGATGGCGCTTTCCCTGCAACAAAAAAGCAATTGAGGAAGACGATGAGCTAAGAAATATGCTACAAATGTAGTGTCTTGCACAATTCTAAGGTTTACTGCTCTTCAGGGGAAGGGCTAAGGAGCTATGCAACATGATGGATCTGTCAGCCTCTCCTGTATATTATGAGATTTCATACCAACAGAGGCAAAGTAAACTGTTTGACTGAGGAAGGGAGAGCAAAACAATTCAAACCGTAAAAGACAAAGCTTGGGATGGTGGCAAATTAAACTTCTCAAAGGCTTGTCTATCTTTTCCCCCAGAGTCTTAGTTCTTGGAAGCTCTCGTCTACAATCCCTAGTTCATTGTGACAAGATGGGTCACAAACACCCTCTAAGCTAGCATGTAGTCATCCCATTCTGAACATACAAACTTTGTTAGTCTATATTTAGCTAAATAGGCTACAGACACTATAACTTAACACATTCTTCACTGTTCGCACATACACAGTCAGGTGCTGTACATGATAAAACAAAATCCTGGATTATACTTTTGGCATCTCTCTCTTGCCTTATGATTACAAGAGGATTATGGGAGAACATCTGTATCTGTAGAAGGAAAGGCAGAACCTGGGGGTGGAGTGAAAAGAGGGATCAGCCTAAAATCCATATGAAGCTACAAAGTCCAACACCCCCCCCCAAAAGCCGTTGATCCTTATCTAACTCTAACCAGGTGCTGACCTTTAGTTGAGAAGATCTGTATGCATAGGCATTTAGCAATAAATCAGCTTAATCGAAGTTTTGTGTGTGTGGTCTTTCCTGCTTGACAGTATCTCACTGAATGTTTCTGTTTATGGTTTCTCAATGCCCATTATTGCCTCCAAGATCAGCTTATGCACATCACCACCACAAACAAGGTTCACACATAGCCTCCACCTTAGCAATAAAACAAAGACATGAAAGAACGTGCAGGGCAGCTGGGCTAGTGTGATCTGAAACTAGGAAGCTGCCTTCAGCCTGCTGTGAGTCACAATTCACTGAGCCTTCCCTGAGAGCTTATGGGGCAATGAGAATTTGGTTAGTTATATGAAAAACTAGAATTGTGTAGCATCCGATTAAAGGTACCCAACTTCATTAGATTCAGGCAAGGGGGTTCAGGGTGATGGTGATCCTAAAGAAAGATCTAGGCAGGGCTCTCATTAACAAAACCCAGCAAAAAACAGGAAGGGCTGCTTGCCAAACAGGAAGTGGTGAGACCGATTGTAAAAAGTCATAGAAATAAATATTCTGAGTGGGCGAAAAGAATACTGTTCTCCCACTGTCACACCAATAGGAAGAAGGCAGTGACTGGTACTTTTGTGGAGCATATTTTCTCTGTCAAAAGAAGCAGATGCCCCAACATTATTAAGCAGGTCTTTCACTGCCCTAAAGAAGCCTATCAACCAGCCTCCGGTCACTTACTGACCATGATCGTATCACAGATGCAATCCTGGACTTGGTCATTAATGCCAACTCAAATCTTCCTAGCAGCACGTGTCCTCCCTTAAACCTTCCAAGCAAGGATAAACACGAGATAGACAACAGGTAATTTGTATCACACCGATCAATATCCAGGTCTCAGCACCTGGGCAATTTTATTTGGACTCAAAAGCATGAGAAGGCCTGCTTAGTAATTGAATTGGACCCCATCAGCAAATCCCAAGGTGATAACACTAGTCCAGGAAGTCCAAGGAACATTCTGGAAGAAGGCAAAGGCAAACTTTTATATTTGCTAAGAAAACATGTTTTGTGAGGGGAGGAAAAAAGCAAATACTATTGCACGACTAAATTATATCAGACTCATGCTGTAGCTAATGTTTGGTTATTGGAATAAGGTAGGTGGGAAAGATGGTTAAATGTATACTGCAAACCCCAATTCTAGACTGCTTTTCTAACCCTCTCTTCCAGTTTAAGCTATGAATAAAAGTGAATGTAACTGGAAAGTATATTCAGAGCTTAGTCAAATACTAAATACTACCTTCTCTTTTTCAATTGTAAGCCAATTTAGTTCTTAACATAAACATATTTTTCTATTGGTTACTCTGGATGTGCTGATCAGCTTTCCTCAAAAAACAACCCTTTCTGTAGAGGGTTTCCACTCCACAAGCAGCTGAGAACGACATAAGGTTAGTACAGATGGTTAGGCAGGAATAGCAGCTAATCCACAACCAAAAAGAGAATCTTGCCACAAAGAAATACCATCATCCCCTCCCACAGCACGTATGCCAATTGAAACAAAGCGAAACCTACACTATAATTTATAATGTTAACATGCTTTGTTATTAGCTGCTTTCCTGCAGAAAAAATATCAGCACCCTCAGCCGGCTCAGGATGGGCAGCAGGCACACTTTTTTTTACATGTGTAAATCTATAAGAAACTTTTATATTTAGCAAAAATTGGCATGGTTTGTTCCATCTCTTATTTTAACGGCAACCTAAACAAGAGTTCAGAGACAATTCTTTGGAGATAATGCTTATAAATAGCAATTAACTGCAACAATTTATAACAGAGTACAGTCTGCACCGTACCCTATTCCTTTTTAGAAGAGTAATTTCACCTGCTAGCTGCTGGGAATTAAAAAACAACATGAGAAAGTAATTATTATCTTGCCCTGTTTTCTGTTTTCCCTTGAAGGAGGACTGGCTGCTGTTAGACAAAGGGGCAGACATTAAAGGTTTCTAGAACTAGAAAAACATTTGTGAAATTTCCTTCAGCATCTCAAAATACCTTAGGCTGAATCTAATCTGCATAAGAAAAGTTGGCATTTGTTAGCAAATCTTTTTCTTTAATGAATGATCAGTTTCAGAGACAACTGCTGGAATTTCTGCATTAGTGCCCAAATGGACACCGTAATGAATGGGTCAATGTATAGATGTGTACACAGTGTTTACATCCCACAAGAGATTGGGGCCACAGGGAAAAAATACTCCCTTCCAGTCACCAGTCTATAGTAGCCATATGAGTTTGAAATGCTAACTGGGTGTAGTTTGGCACCTGCCACTCAAGGACCAGGGACCGTGGAAAATGGTACATGTTATAATGCTGCATCTGTGATCGAAGACCACAAGCTCACAGCTTCCCAGACTGCTGCATGATAACCTTTTCAATCAACCCTAAATTTCCTGGCTGAATAGGATGTTGAGACACTGTGGCAGAGAAAGCAAGGAGAAAAGAAAGTCAAATTCCAAATGGCAGTGCTGGAAAACTCTTCTGGAACAGCAACACGTGCTTTTTCAGACTGCACAAAGAATGCATCAACCTCAGCACAAATTCATTACTGTAGCTGCCACCCTCTCTCAGCTGCAGTCTCATGGGAAACGTAAGCTGATTCTAAAACAATCAGGAGCTTTAAAAGCTGCTTGAAATTAAGGCTTGTGGGATGTGTGCACAGAACTTTTACAAATTTATCTAATGGGAGGCAGCATCTCCCTGAATTTATCTAGGCTCAGAAATTAAGCAGAAGCAAGCTTGCAAGAATTTGGATGGGAAATGGTTATATTCACTCTAGTGCAATGTTTCCACACATTTTCAAGTTGCTAAGGCTGAGAAACAGTGCCCCAGTGAAATGCCAGAATTATAGGCTAGACTGGGAAGCAAAAAAAAAAAAATCCAGAAGGCAGTGGCAACCTGCTTATCTATAATTGCCATGAAAACTATAATATCTGTACATATCAGATAGATAGTTATCAGACTCAATCTTGGCTTTAAGAAGACTTCATCTTTTTGAAGTTTTGACCAGTCAAAATCCTGAAGCAGTAATTTTTTTTGCTGCTTTTCTTTTTGCATCATTACAAAAGTATGCAGTGACTGCAATAGGGAGGATTTAAAGAGAACAGTATGTGGAACAATTTTCATAACAAGTATTCAGACCAATGAGAAACCATAGAAAGTCTGGAATTACATTACTGGTGCTCAAAACAAAAGAAAAAAATCCATCACACTTATGGGCCAAGTCAAGAAATGCAGCCACTCAATCACAATGAAAAAATGTATGAAGCCACACCCCCAAGGACATGATTCTGATTTCACACCAAAGGGAAGAACATGCAAACTGAAAAGGAAAAATATAGTTATGGAAAAGAGGACAGAAATACATCTTAGCTATATATGGAGCAGAGAAATGACTCATTTGGCACACCAGAGAACCAATGTTGCAATGTGATATTTAAGTGTTTAAGGAAAAAGAACCTGAGATAGTCCAATTGTCTATTCTATTGCCCCAAGCTACTCACATTTATGGACCTTCCCTCCCATGCAGAAATGAATAGCGTATACAGTATTGTCCACTTCTTTAGAGGAAGTAAAATGTAATTTGTTAGTGTCACCCTTCAAATTTGATGCATGACAAGTACAGAAAGATCAGAAGAAAGGGAATTTTTTTGCTGAAAACCAGTAAGATGTTTTTTCATTACTCCTTCCTGGATGCTAATCAGAAAAATGAAGCATTATTATATCTCCCCAGAACATTATATCCCAGAGCCACTACTCTCAAACTAGAAAAAAGTCATTTAAGAAAGCTGATCAATAATGGGCCACTGAGTGGCAGCGTAATCAGGATAGTACTTAAGACACAACTACTTCTCCTGAGTTCACTTTCACCAGGATAAGAGCTCGTGGCCCACAGAGCAGAAATTTGAAGCTCTCCATTATCAGCACCCCAGTCCAAGTGAGAGTGATGCCTATCAGTGGACTAGTTTGATTGGGATAAAGCATTTCTTCTCCCCAGCATAGAAAGGCCATCATAGTGATGCCAATACTTACAGTGTAATAGAATACTGGCTGCCCCCCAGGAAGCCATATTTATCAGTCTTACGATAGGCAAGTCCATTGATTTCAGAATCGGACCCCAGAGAGCTAGCATCGTCAAGGAATCCAGGACCAGTCAGTGACTCCAACGTGCCTGACATGAGACTAACAGAATCTAAATAACTCAAAGTATCAGAAGCGGGAGGGACTTTGGATACAGTAGTGCCCAGACTAGACTGGGAACCCATGTCTTGAGGTGGCCGAGGAGCGGAAAAGTCATGAGGTGTGAAACCCTCTGGAGATGTTGGTGAAGTCTTCTCCGGTGGGGTCATAGGACTTGGGGCCACCATGATCACCGTCGGTGAAGCTGGTGGAACCGGTAGGGATTTCACTACCACGTCTCTTGGCAAAGCCACAGATGACATCCCCACGCCATCACTCACAATAGCCTTAGCGATGACAGGAGCCACCGAATTGGCCACAGGTACCGTGTCTGCTGAAAATCCATCTCCTGCACCCATGGCTAGGGTTTCAGACCTCGTCTCTCCAGGATCTGCCCCCTTTCCGGTATTGTTGGCCACAAGGGTCATCTCTGCCATTATCGTGGTTAATGTCACCTCTGTAGCGTTGCAAGGTGCTGCCGGGGTCGTAGTGCCAGTTGGCAGAGTGGCTTCTCCGGGATCCATGGTTGTTGTTGCATCATTGGCTGTGGCCACAAGCAAACCTGGTTTGCTGCCGTTCGTAGCCACTTCTAAGGCCTCGGGAGTCGTAGCCGTCCGCTTGAGAACGTGGAGGACCGAACGAGAGGCATGGGGTCGAGGGGGCGGCGATGGGGGATCCCCAGAACCTGTCTCCATAACAATGCCCCCCCTCCCCAATGGGGGGGACGCGGCCTGGTCGCCCAGCCAATGCCTGAGCGACGGTGAGGGAAGGGAAGGGAAGAGAGGAACGAAGCCCAAAGCTTCGCAGCTCCCTCTCCCCCCCGCCCGCCTACCTAGACGGCGGCAGCGACGGCGCAGCTCCAGTAAAAGAGGGAGCGAGAAACCGAGCGAGAGCCACCCGAGTTGCGCACGCATTCCAGGGTGCCCTGGCCGACGTTCACCCAATGAATAGCGAGGAGGAAGATGGGTTTATCCAATCACGAAAGGAGTAAAAGGAATGGACGATGAGGGAACTTATAACGAAGACGGGGGGAGGTGCCCTATGGAGAACTAAGCCAATCGGAATAGATCGGGGCTTGGGGACCCAGCCAATCACTAAGGGGACTTAGGAAACTGAGACTCAAAACGAGGAAAGGAGGCGATGAGGTACACCGGGGAGAGGCGGGACTAGCGGGAAGCGTCCGCCAATCCCTGTCAGGAATCCAGGGTCGGGATTCCGTTTTTCTTAGCCAGGAAGCTGAAGAAGCTTTTACAAGTAGACTGAAGTCATTTGTTCGGAGGCAGAGAAGGCGTGAACTTGAAACACTACGCAACCAATGAAAAGACGAACCGGCAAGCCTTCTCCAATCAGCAGGGAGACCCCTCCTCTTGGCGCCACCAACGCACGTGACACTTGTACGTGTGCCGTATAGGCGGCGGCTGTCATCAAATTAAGGGCAGCCGTAAATGCGAGTCTTCCAGAGTAGCGTCCTTCCCATCCAATGAAGCATCGGATTGTTAATGTGGACGCAAATGTTTCCAACCTTGGCCAATCGATTGAAAAACCACACATATTTCTTGCGGGGATGGGAGGCGGGTTCAGACGACTTAATAACGACGCTAAGCCGAGCTCCTCCTGCGCTTCTCACATTTCAAGCAACGCGTGTCTGAGCCAGAGCAATAAGGGAACGATTCGAGCGAGGTGATGGACTGAGTTGCTTCGGAGGATTTTGATTGGCACCTGGGTTGGCGAATCGGAGGCGAGGGGAGGGTCCCAATGGCACGAAGCCCGGGAAAGACGGTTTTTAACGTTCTTTTGCAAGAACCTGGCCAGTTCCGGCGGCTTTTGCATGCCGGGTTTCCTCGATCCTGGTGTCTTGCGTAAGGTGACTCCTTGCGTAAGGTCCTCCTTTTTTAAGTTCTGTCCTCCCTCGAAAAGTGTCCTCCTACATGTCCTCCTTTTCGATATTTGAAGACTAATCTGCAGGGATTTTTTTTTTCTCATAGAACACTCAGAACGGCGTTCCGGCACCTTTTTTTGATGGTTTTTTTTCAACTTTTGCAAGAGCTGTACTACTCCCCCTATTGGCTTTTGAAAGCCAATAGGAATTGCTGCTGAGCGCGCCAAAACACCCGGCTGGCAAACTTTGCACATGCAAGTTGTCTGCAGCGAAGGTGAATTGGCAGGAACTTTGCACCCCTCCCTGCTACCCAACTACACTACCTCCTAGTTAGTCCCGAAGATACCTGGAGGAGACTAACTTCCGTTTAGGGATGGAAAAATCAAAAAAGAGGAAATGCCATTGATAAATTGAATAAGGAATTTCCATTCATCACATCAAAGAAGGATAACATTGTTTTCTGCAATATTTGCAGCGGAGAATTTTGTATTGCAGTTGGGGGCAGAGCAGCTATTACAAAACACTTGACCACCAAGAAACATAAGCAATCATCAGATGCATCTGCTTCCAGTTGTAAAGTAACAAGTTTTTTTAAAACTTCAAAGTATTCTGAAGATGAAAAACAGTTAGCTGCAATGGAGGGAACATTTGCATTCCATACCATACCATAATTCGCAATCAAAGTTTTCGTAGTATGGATTGTACAACTAAATTATTGAAAAAGTTTCACGATGCTAAATTTTCATGCGCCAGGACAGAATGCGAGACTATTATTAAATCAGTATTTAAAAATTACTGTGACAAAATACTTACAGAAGACTTGGAAACTGCAGCATTTGTAACTGTTTTATCTGATGCATCCAATCATAATGAAACTAAATTGTATCCAATACTAGTAAGATATTTTAATGTTACCAAGGGCATTCAAGTAAAAATTTTAAATTTAGAATCCATTGAGGGCAAAACTGCTGAAATTTTGTCAAACCATCTATACAGAGTAATAAATGAAAACAATTTGAAATCCAAAGTTGTTGCACTAACAGCTGATAGTACAAACACAAATTTTGGTGGGCGAAGACGCAAAGGGGTGAATAATGTGTATGTAAAATTACAAGATTTACTCCAAAAGAAAATACTAGGAATAGGTTGTAATGCACATATTTTGTCAAATGCAATCAACACGGCATCATGTGCCATGCCAATTGATGTAGAAGTAATAATAACTACAATTTATTTGTATTTTAATCGTTTTACCGTTCGTGTGGCTACTTTAAAACAATTTTGTGAAGAAGCGAATGTTCAATACAAAAAACTTTTAGGATATTCAAAAGTTAGATGGCTTGCTCTAACACCTGCTATAGAGCGTGTTCTACAATTATTTGAGCCTCTCCGTTCATATTTTTTTTTAAGTTTAGACAAATGTCCTAAAATCCTGGAATTGTTTTTCAATAATGAAATATCTGAGATATTAATGTATTTTGTACATAATCAAGCATCTATTTTTCACAAAACGATTCAAAAGATTGAAGGTGAACACATTTCAGCTGCAGAAGTTAGTCTTATTTTGAATGACTTTATCCTTCAATATAAAGCTTGATTTGAAGAAAAATTTCTTCCTTTAGTTATAAAAAGAAAATTGTCAGACTTAGAGGAATCAAATCTGGGCATAACGGAAAAGTTTATCAAAGAAGTGCAGAATTTTTACCAAACATGTTTTCAATATATTGAAAAATGGTCTGAAACAAACATCACAGGAAATAACAGTTTTCAATGGTGTTTTTTGACTTCATCACAAGTATATTGGACAGATATTGAATCTTGTGTTGAGTTTTTATCTAAAGAAATGCCAGACATTAAAATAGACAACAATTGTCTCTTTGAAGAAATTAGAAGACTGCATGTATTTTTAAATCCTGAAAAATTAATACAATGGGAAAATAAACACGTTGAAATTGATAAAAGATGGGTGGAAATATTCAGCCATTTCAAAAAATGAACATATTCCATGTGAACATTTATTTATTCTTGTTCAATTTACGTTGTGCTGCCCTGGAACTAATGCAGCAGTTGAAAGGGTTTTTTCAATTGCTAATGATTTTTGCAAAAGTGAGAAATTGAGATTGAATGTTGATACTCTAGCTGCAGCACTTGCCGTAAAATTCAATATGAAGGATATTTCTTGTTCAGATATTTCCAATATATTGTTAGATGATACATTGACAAAAAATATTCATTCAATGGAAAAGTACTCATTTAAATAATTAATAGGCATGTAAGCATAATTACAATATAAAATGTTATTGTTACAAATGTTTTTTATTATGCGTTTATCATATTTTTTTAATCATGAGAGGTGGTCAAAACGCAACCTAAGGGGATTTTTAATCAAATTTTTAGTTCGGGTTTTAGGGGGTTCCAGGGAGAGGGGTGGGCAAACTGAAATTAATTCTCCCAGGCCGGCTGAAGGAGTAGGTCCTGGAATTGGGGAGGGGGAGAGGGTCTGCCTAATAGAGGGCAATTCCATTAAGACTGTGTATGGGAGGGGTAGATATGGCGGGAGCAGAGGGCCATATCACACTAGGGGAGGGCGCACCCGCTGTTTACGAGCTGTGGCGCGCTCCGGCCCCCATGGCTCTTCTTGCAACCTAGGGGGTTTAGGATCTCAGGGCCTGGGCTTTCGGCTGATGCTGTGT
>NW_015388808.1:66607-72780 GCF_001527695.2 Protobothrops mucrosquamatus
CAGGGGGAGAGCCTTCTCTGTGGCAGCTCCTGCCCTCTGGAATGACCTACCCCCTGACCTACGTACAGTTGCGGACCTGCGCCTTTTTCGCCGAGCCCTGAAGGCCCATCTATTCCGTGCGGCCGGCCTGGCGTAGTTTGATTATGTTTTAGTGGGGGTTTTGTATGGGGTGTTTTTAGAACAGGCCTGTTATTTAATTCGATTTTAGCACAAAAACTATTTATTTATTATTGTGGTTTTTAGTATCGCCTGTTCACCGCCCTGAGTCCCGTAAGGGAGATAGGGCGGTATATAAATTTAATAAATAAATAAATAAATAAATAAATAAATAAATATTATAGTGTATTCTGTATTATTGTTGCAATGAATAAAATGTTTCTTTTATTTACGATATTTTTTTCTTTAATTTATTTGTGTCCTCCTTTTCATTGTAAAAAAGTTGGTCACCTTAGTCTTGCGTGTTCCCGTGCAACGTCAGGATCCTCGAAGTAAGAAGGGAATGTAAAAGCTGATTGATGCTGATTGAGTAACAGGGCTCGGCTTTCGCTTCCCTCTGAAGTTTTTGTTTCTCATTGTTTGGGCCATTGCTAAATGCTTTCGTTTTCAAAATAGAATAGAATAGAGCTGGAAGGGACCTTGGAGGTCTTCTAGTCCAGTCCCCCTCTCAAGCAAGAGAACCATCTACCATCTCAGACATTGTCCTCACTGTTAGGAACTTTCTCCTTAATTCCAGGTTGCTTCTCTCTTTGGTCAGTTTCCAACCATTGTTTCTTGTCTTGCAGCCCCTCAGATACTGGTGTTAGAAGTAAGTCTTCATCCTGGTTCATCCAAGCCGGGAATAAATAAGCAACATGGCGACTGCTTTGGGAAGATGGTTACAGTTTATTGAAGAAGCAGAAAGATGGTTCTTCAGGAAAGAGCAGAGGAGAGAAGGGCCTGAGCACATGGGCAGTAGATTTTTATACCCTCTCTAGCCTTTTGTTTGGAAGTTTCCTGTTCCTGTGGCATGAACTTTGAGGCTATTTCCTGTGTCACATATTCTGACCTGAGCCTAGGTGTGCCTCTCTGGTATACTTGATGGTAATGGGTTAGTCCTATTATGTCCTAAAAGTCATATCCTGCTTCCCTGGTGATGGGGCTAATGACTCCTAGAGTTTGGGTGGGGTATGCAGATTTTCTCTTTGTCTTCTTGAGTTCTCTGGCTCCAACTTTCTGATGGTTTTACATCTGCATTTGTATAGGGCTGGCTCCTGCTTGGGGCAAAGAGATTTGAGGCCAGGATTGGTTTCTGGTTTTAAAAAAATGCTTTTAAAAATCCTTTTGGAGAAAAATATATTTTCCTGCCCTTTTAATATTTCCTTCTCTGAGGCTAACTTCCCTCACTGGAATACTGCTATCATGTCTCCCCTATTTCTTCTTTTCTTTAGACTAGCCAAACCCAAGTCCTGCAGCCGTTCTTCATATGTTTTAGTCTCCAGGCCTTTGATCATCTTAGTTGCTCTTTTCTGAACTTTTTCCAAGGTCTCAACGTCTTTTTTGTAGTATGGTGACCAAAATTGGTTGCAGTATTCCAGGTGTGGTCTCACTCAGGTTTTATAAAGCGGTACTAATACTTCACGTGATCTTGATTCTATGCCTCTGTTCCTTCCTGGAGAGTAGCCCTCTCCCACAAAAGAGACAACTAGCCAAAAAGGGAACAAAAAGAGCCAAGCACCTCTCCAACAGCAATCAGCCCCCAAATCAGCATAGATTAATTCCAAGGTTAACTTCAGACCAGCAATCAAGTAAGCAATACCCTATAAAAAAAAACCTGCCAAAAAAAGCCAACAGTAAACAGCCCAACCAAAGCACCTCTAAGATTGCCCCCACCAACACTGACAGGGCGAGCCAGGAGAATATAAACTTGACAGCAAAAACTGCACTCCTTACTATGGTAGCACTGATGATGTTACCTAGTTTGGGTAATGAAACATCTGCAAGAAAACAAGCAAGCTCAGAAATCACCAAGGACTTTCCCCCCCCCCCCCCCGTCCCCCACTTATAAAGTTCTCCATCTTGAAGCTCAGATGGGTTGAATTTCAAGCCCATAATCCCCTGTCAGCCTGCAAAATCAACACCATTTTTTCCTTTGACAGCAACTGTACCCTGCCTTGAGGTATGGGACTTGAAGAAAAACGTTGGACGTTAAAAGTTAAAAACATTAAAATTAACAGCAAACAGGATAAAAAGGATCAGTAACACCAAATCGATAGAGACTCATTGATTAAGAGCCATCAAATCAATGATGATTCTTAGCTACAGCACATGAATTGATCCCAGAATTATCTTTAAGTTGGCCTTTGTAAAATCTCACTCTTAGTATCTGAAGATCCTTAGAAAGGAACCCAAATGTTAGAAGGGATGGGGCAAGTATTAATACTTAAGTATTGAATCCAACCCTGCAGCTCTCAAAGAACTGTATTCCATCCATGTTTGCAATTGTCCCCTTCCACCTGGACTAACTTTTCAGAGAACAGATTAGGGAGCAAAGCTTCTGTTGCTTGTGTCAATCATTTTCAGTATGTTAAAATATTCTGGGTCCTTGGTTCAGTGTTTTGGAAGAGGTTTTGTAGAATAGAATAGAATATCTTTATTGTCATTGTGTAACTCACAATGAAATTAAGTGCTGTCCACAGTGCACACTACACACAAGTAAAAACCACAAATAAGAACATATATTATATAAACACATCCTTCACATTCACCATTGCGCTGCTCCTAATATTGCACTTCAGTGTTGCACTATACAGTAGTATTTAATATGGTTACAGCTCTGGGATAAAAACTATTTTTCAGCCTATTTGTCTTTGTTTTTATTATCCTGTACCGTCTGCCAGATGGTAATAGTTCAAAAAAAGAATGACGGGGTCATTGAAAGATGAAGGAAGGGGTCTGTACAGCATACTAGACAATCTTTATAAAAATGATTAAATGTTGTCTGGTATCCTGTGCAGTATATCTCTTAAAAATATTAACATAAAGTAGTAAGGTGACCAACCAACCTCCTTTAGGGAGGACAGTCCTCCTTTTGTGAGTTCTGTCCTCCCTCGAAAAGTGTCCTCCTAGATGTCCTTTTCCATATTTGAAGACTAATCTGCAGGGCTTTTTTTCCCTCATAGAACGCTCAGAAGGCATTCCGGGACCTTTTTTTGATGGTTTTTTTCAACTTTTGCATGAGCTGTGCTACTCCCCCTATTGGCTTTCGAAAGCCAATAGGAATTGCTGCTGAGCGCGCCAAAACACCCGGGCGGCAAACTTTGCACATGCAAGTTGTCTGCAGCGAAGGCGAATTGGCAGGAACTTTGCACCCCTCCCTGCTACCCAACTACACCATCTGCTACTTAGTTCCGAAGATACCTGGAGGAGACTGGAGCGGTAAGTTTCTCTTGATCTTCAGGTCTGTTCGGCTCTACACGGGGATGCGCAGGGTGGGCGGTGGTGCTGGGGGGCGGCTGCAGGGCCGGAGCCGGCGTGGCTGGTGCTTTGGAAGCCGCGGGGCCGGCTCTACACGGGGATGCGCAGGGTGGGCGGTGGTGCTGGGGGGGCGGCTGCAGGGCCGGAGCCTGCGCAGCTGGGGCTTTACGAGCCGCGGGGCCGGCTCTACGGGGATGCTGCAGGGCCGGAGCCGGCGCGGCTGGTGCTTTGGGAGCCACGGAGCCGTCTCTCCACGGCAGGGCAGCGGTGCTGGCGGGGCAGCTGTGGGTGGGGTCGCGGCGGGCAGTTGACCTTCCATGGGCCGCGCCAGCTGGTGGTCTACGCAGTGCTGACCTGCGCTGCCGCCACCTCGCCCTGCGCGCCTATGTGGCCATCCTGGAGCGCCTGGCCCACAACACCTGCCTCCGCCGCCCACCCCCACACAGTCCAGCCGTGTAGAGTGGGCCCCGTGGCTCCCATGTTACTTTTGCATCTACTTTTTTCAATCAATTTTCTTTCTGTCTCCAAGAATAAGAAATGTAAATTGTAAGCTCTTCATAGCACAGTTCTATATCATTGTTAAAATACACTGGGCAGTTATGGACATATTCATTGATATTCATAGATTGAATTGTAATGCTTTCCCCCTCACTTAAGCCTGTTCTCTTGTGTGTATACTTTGAACATAGCCAGGCCATTTTTTATCAGCAGTTGTAAAGAAATAGAAACAAAATGTTTAACTTATGTATTAATAACAATTTCTTTGCAATTCATTATCTTGTCAGTAACATGATTCCATCAATTAAACACATATATGTTGAAGGCAGCATATGCACTTGTATTAGACATCTATTATCTCCCCCGGCTAGTCCTTCCAAAAGGAACTCAATATATGTCATACTATATATGCAAAAGTTGTCTCCTCCTCTATTAAAGTGCAACACATTATTTCCCAAGTAGACAAAAAAAATAATATTCCATCTTTACTATACTCACCTGCAGTATATAAACATGGGGGAGCTATCTCACAATTTTTCACCCCTATGGCAGCCTACTATGCTGTCTTCATGATTAATTTGATAAAACAGAACTTAGTGTTCTAAGTTCATCATGAACTAAGTCTGATGAAAACAACTATTTTGGCAGGGATGAATTAATAGCATGCATTTTGGGTTATAGAAGCATCTCATTCACTTGAACCGATGTGATCATATCTTTAAAATTGTATGTACAAGCCATCAATAATGTCGTTGCGAATATAGGTAGGTCCGGCTTATGAGCTGTTTGTATTTAAGGAGATGCTCACAACAAATTCTAGTTTATTTGGTGAATGCTTGAAAGATGCATTACTTCATCTAAGCCAAAAACAGATAAAAAAACTAAAGGCAATTATGAATTAAACTTGGCTCAAATCTTTAAGATGCAACATTAGTAAAAATGTCCCGAGGGTGAAATTACAAACCATCTGCAATAAATTCAATGTTCTTATTCTGGCAGGAACATTGGACAAAACTTTGGAATTTACTATCATTTGCCTTAAATACAATAAATTAAATTTATGTTAAGAATTGAATATATAATTTTAATTATATAAATAAATAAATAAATAAATAAATAAAAGTATATAAATAAAAAATTAACAAGATGAGAGTTCCAGCACCTTTTTATTGTTTCAGTTTTAATAATTAATTTTATTTATTCATAATGAATGTGCTTGCATCATTCGTGTAACTCTATATTTTATTTTAAATTTTACATTTCATTTAGGGATGGAAAAATAAAAAAAGAGGAAATGCCATTTCAACGATAAATTGAATAAGGAATTTCCATTCATCACAGTAAAGAAGGATAACATTGTTTTCTGCAATATTTGCAGCGGAGAATTTTGTATTGCAGTTGGGGGCAGAGCAGCTATTACGAAACACTTGACCACCAAGAAACATAAGGATATTTTGAACATAAGGATAATATGAAGGATATTTCTTGTTCAGATATTTCCAATATATTGTTAGAAGATGATACATTGACAAAAAATATTCATTCAATGGAAAAGTACTCATTTAAATAATTAATAGGCATGTAAGCATAATTACAATATAAAATGTTATTGTTACAAATGTTTTTATTATGCATTTATCATATTTCGTTGAAAAAAAGTTGGTCACCTTAAAAGTAGAAAATAACTTTTCTTCCTGTTTCTTGAAGGGAACAGAAACAATTGATCACATTGTCTTTTTCTTCCTAAATAAAAATAAAAATGGAATTCTATGCTTCTCTGCTGCTTGTACCTACCTGGAAGTAGAGAAAGAAAATACAATAGGGGAGGCCCCCTGCAGACACTGTATCCATGACTCCTTCAAACATGATTAAAGTCATACTGTATATTATATTTGACTTCCTGTTGTCTCATTTTCACCTCTTTACACCTGTTCTATACTTTCCTAGCAGTTTCTGACTATCTGACTTACTTTTAAAACTGCTTTGCAGACTTATTGTCTGTCCTCAAGTGCTCAAAAGCTTCTTTATTTATTTATTTATTTATCAAATTTATACCCCGCCCTTCTCCTAACGGACTCAGGGCGGCTTACAGCCAGTTAAAACAGATAACTAATACAATAATACTAATTTTAAAATATGATTAAAATGAAATATTCATTATTGGCCGTTTCTTTTTAAAATTATTTTAAAAACCAAATTAAAATACCCCTTAGGCCAGTCCG
>NW_015388808.1:73943-77090 GCF_001527695.2 Protobothrops mucrosquamatus
CTCCCGTAGAGAAGCGTTTATAATTCCCTGGAGCCAGGCTCGTGTACCCTCCCGGGCAGCCAGTACCAGCCAGGAGGGGCACGGATCCAATAAACATGTGGTTGCATTCAGCCTCCCCAGGATCCTGTCCACGTCCTCGGGAGCCACAGAGTCAAACTCCTCCCATATAACAGTCTCAAGACCTGCTCCCGTCTCCTCCTTCTTGACCTTATTTTTGACTTTGTTTTGTTTTATCATAATGCATGGCCTCCTACAAACCCATAGTTCCATACTCTTTGCTGTCCGGTGGTGTTTTTATGTCCTGTAATTAAATACCTAAATCTTTCCAAAGTCAATTCTTGATGACTTCATTGTCCCGTTCAAGAATTTACCTTGGCAGCAATACAAAGATTATTTCTCATTGTTTTTCAAGATTTCTTTGATTTCCCAGTCAGTCTCTGAATCCTTGAAAATTTCCCATCCAAATATTAACCAAGACGGATCCTGCTTAACCTTTCTGGAATTGTCAAAGAAAGCTCAAGGCTATCACCTGGATGAAACACAAAATTATCTTTGTTTACCCCTTTTGACTAGAACTGCCACCCAGATACCCTCCTTTCCCTTAATTCTAAATTTACTTTGAAGTTTCAGGGAAAGTTCAAATAAGGCCTTTAATTTCTATATTTTATTGAAACCAAGCCAAGTTACTATAACTGAAATGATCACATTCTCTCCAGGTGATTCATGCTTATATTTTTTCCTTTATTTCATTTTTGTAGATGTATATGTCTACTTTAGACTGTGGATCCCCTTATCCTTTATTCTTTTTAAAGTGCTATGTACAGGCCTCAAATTACCTTCATTCGTTTAGTGACATTTCAAAGTTATAGTGGCACTGAAAAAAGTGACTTACAATCAGTCCTCGCATTTATGACTATCATAGCAGCTTCACAGTCATGTGATCAACTTTAGGGTGCTTAGCATCGGGTATCTAGATGCTAGATACCTAGAACCTAGAACTAAGGAGAAACTTCCTCATAGTTAGAACAATTAATCAGTGGAACAACCTGCCTCCAGAAGTTGTGAATGCACCAACACTGGAAGTTTTTAAGAAGAGACTGGACAGCTACTTGTCTGAAATGGTATAGGGTTTCCTGCCTGAGCTGGGGGTTGGACTAGAACTCCAAGGTCCCTTCCAACATCATCATCATCATCATCATCATCATCATCATCATCATCATCATCATCATCATCATCATCATCATTGTTAAGTCCTCACAGGAATGGCGAATGAGAACACATGTTGTTCAAACAGCTCTTTATTCCTTCTCAGTCACAACTCCGAACAAGAGCAGAGGCACGCAGGCCTCCTTTTATACCCCCAGATCCCCGGACAACATGGCGGCCCAGCACCGACACTTCTCCTGCCTTGCGCATGCACGCAAGACTGGCGCCGCTCAGTCTGGTCCCGGGCAGCTTTTGCAAGCCCCGGACCATTGCAACGTCCCGAGCCTGCTTTTGCAGGCTCAGGACACAACACCCCTCCCCCCTAGGAAAAAACATTTCTGTGCACATACATGTACGCTCTAACTTGGAAGAGTGTTCAAGTTCCCTACACCCCATACACAGAATGTGGAACGTACAAGTTATTTCCTTTCTTCGTTTGGAATAATTGTATCTTAAATCAAAATAATCTTAAACTTAAAATATCCATGCTCCTTGACATTGTGGGAACTTCCCCTTGAACTTGACAGCAACCTCACAAAATCCTGAAGATGTTTGGGCGGCCCTCTGGCTCTCTGCGACCTCCTCGGACCGGGAGAAACTCCTTGATTCCCTTGTTCGCCTGTCCGGCTATGTTGGCCCTGACGTTGCTGCCCTCCATTTCCAGGTGACCCTGGTGTTATTGCCTGGCCTGCTTGCTCGCCTACCAGGCTTGGCAGGCCAGGACTGTGCTGGACCACATACACGGTTGACCCGCTTGTCTGCTGGCTGGCTGGACCCTCTAAGTCCTGACCAACATACCTAGGAGAGGTGGTCTTCCCCTGGTCCACAATGGAACCATTTTGAGACCACTGTTCCTCTTGCCCCAGGCCAAAAGACGGGGACTGCTGGTAGGTGGAGGTGCCCCCATACTCCATTACTCCCAAGCACGTGCCTGAGGTGTCAAAGTCAGGAGACGTCTGCATGGCCGCCCCCTTTCCTTTTGTCCTCCTTTTTGGATCAAGTACAGCATGTTGCCAGTCCCTAGGCTGTGTTACCTGCTCTCTTGTACAATGTGGGTTGTGTGGATACCCCCGGTCAGTCTCCCTATCTGGAGTATTACTGTGTGTGTATGGATAATGTGGATGCCCCCGGTTTGACTCCCAGGCTGGAGTAAGTGCGGGGGTGTCTGCTGACCCCCTGCCCCATGAATTCCTGTTTGGAGCACTTGCGGAACCCTGTGATGGGACGCCCATGGCCACCTCAGCGGCCCATGCCGGCTGCCGATTTTGATCCTCAGAATGCAATGTATAATCCCCTCCCCCCCCAGACCAGAGCCAGGAGCGGACGGGGCAGAACTCAGCCTCGTATGCAGCTGATCGATATGCCGCCGAAGAACACGGCCATCTTCCAAAGACACTTCATAAGACAAGGGTCCAGAGACCTTGCAGACCACAGCCGGGACCCAAATATGACCCGGCCCGTAGTTCCGAGTCCAAACCGGATCACCCACGTGAAGGCTCCTTGGTGCCTGCGGAAGCGACACCTGAGACGCCACCCTGTCAGGATGCAGTCTGTCCAGCTTAGTGATGAGCCGGCGACCCCAGCGAAGTTCCGCAGGGCTCTTCCTGGTGGCAGTGCAAGGTGTGGTGCGATGTGCAAGAAGGAAGTCTGCTAACCTGTGATGTCAGTTACCATAGGTCAGTTTCTTGAGGGCATCCTTGGTGATGCGCACCATACATTCCGCCATTCCGTTGGTGGATGGATGGAAAGGAGCCGAAGTTGCATGGCAGATCAGGTTGGCCTGCAGGAATACCTGGAACTCAGAAGAGGTAAATTGAGGACCGTTGTCCGAAACCAGAACATCTGGAAGGCCATGAGCTGCAAAAATACCTCTCAACACCTGGATAGTCTTGGCAGATGTAGTGGAGGATACAGGAATAACCTCTAGCCACTTGGAGAAGC
>NW_015388808.1:78776-84169 GCF_001527695.2 Protobothrops mucrosquamatus
GGACTAGAATCCACAGGTTCTAAGATGCCCTGTTGGAGCAATTTGTCCAGTTCAGCATCAATCTTACCCTTGAGAGCAAAGGGTACTCTCCTAGACTTAACCCTGATGGGTGTTACAGAAGGATCTAATTTTAATGAAACAGGAGGCCCTTTATAAGATCCAAGCTCAGGGCTGAACACATCTGCAAACTCTTTGCAGACGTCTGCCAGGCTTCCCGTTTGCAAATTGTGAATCCCTGTCACCTGAATTCCCAGAGCATCGAACCAATCAAGTCCAATAAGACTTGTTCGTTCACCCCCAACAACCAACACATCTAATGGACCTTCAAAATCCTTATACTGTACATTAAGGGTGGCCTCCCCCTTAACACACACTTTAGAATTCTGAAAGTCTGTGAGTATGACATTGGATGGCCTGAGTGTGACTTGAAGGCCATTCCTACTGCAAATTTTTCTGAATGTGTTGAGGGAAATAATGGAAAGTGCTGACCCCATGTCCAATTCCATAGATACAGGAACCCCTTGCAGCCTTACTTTAAGAGACAGCTTCTTCTTTAAGGGTTTATGTGTGCCTAACCTTAAAATGTTTCTGCGTGTTGTCAAAGCAAGAATATACAGTATTTGTAGCGTTGACACCTACCCTATTTTGGCTGGGGACCTTGGTACCTTTCAGATGCAATTCTTTAGGTTGTGCCTTTTGATGGCCCAAACAGATGGATGCGATGTGGCCTTGCTTCCCGCATGCTCTGCAAATGGCTGAACGGAACCAGCACTCCACTCTTTTGTGGCGTCCTCCACACCCGAAGCAATGAAGAGTTCCTGGGGCCTTGTCTGGATGTTCCTTCTGTCTCCTTACGGCTGCCTGGTAAAGCTTATCCACCTCTTCTTCAGGATCTGCCTCCGAATCTTCCCGCACGTTCTCCTTGTGGACGGTTGTAGTCTCTGGAGGGCTTCTGGTGGGCCGCAGGTTCTTTACCGCTGCTTCCTCTGCTGTAACCTCTTGCAGAGCATCTTGGAAAGAGACATCTTCTTTTGCAAAAAGCTTCTGCTGAACATCTCTGTTCCTTAATCCGCAAACAAATCGATCGCGCAGTCTTTCTTCTAAATCTTTAAACTCGCACGGTTTAGCTGCTCTTCTCAAAGCCGCGATAAAGTCTTTTGCAGATTCCCCTGCTCTCTGATCCCTTTGTTCAAATGTATGCCTCCAAGCAATGACAGACTGTTTTGGTTGGAAGTGGTCTTTCAGAAGTTTCTTTAAATCTGCATACGAAACAGCTTCTAGAGAGGCAGGGGATACTAGATTTTCTGCAATCTCAAAGGCGTCCTGCCCACAAACACACAACATTGTGGCAGCCTTCAACCCATCTTCCCTTATCTGGTTTACTCGGAAGTAAGTCTCCACCCTTGCAACGTAGGACTCCCATTTCTCCGGGTGGGAGACATCGAACTCAGATAAGCGACCGATCTTCGCCATTCTTTTCAAGGGAAGGGGTCTTTCAGCCGAACTCACCCTCCAGCGACGCTTTACTGGCAGGATAGAACGCTGACTTTAACGCCGTCTTCCCTCTTCAGGACTTCTTAGGGCGAGTCCTCAAAGCTCTTTTCTTTTTTCTGTTAGCTTGTAAGGAATCCCACCTTCGTCGCCAGTGTTAAGTCCTCGCAGGAATGGCGAATGAGGAGAACACATGTTGTTCAAACAGCTCTTTATTCCTTCTCAGTCACAACTCCGAACAAGAGCAGAGGCACGCAGGCCTCCTTTTATACCCCCAGATCCCCGGACAACATGGCGGCCCAGCACCGGCACTTCTCCCACCTTGTGCATGCGCGCAAGACTGGTGCCGCTCAGTCTGGTCCCGGGCAGCTTTTGCAAGCCCCGGACCATTGCAACGTCCCGAGCCTGCTTTTGCAGGCTCAGGACACAACAATCATCATCATCATCATCATCATCATCATCATCATCATCATCATCATCATCATCATCATCATCATCATCATCATCATCATCATCATCATCATCATCATCATCTATTTGCAATGTTGCCCCATCCCAGGGTCACGTAGTCACCATTTGCAATCTTTCCAACTGGCTTCTGATAAGGAAAGTCAATGGGGGGGCATCCAGATTCACTTAACAACTGTAGTGATTTTCTTAACAATTGTGGCCAAAAAAATAAAATAAAATTTGGATTGGCTCACTTAACAACCTCCTTGTTAGCAGTGGAATTTCTGGTTCCAATTGTAGTTGTTAAGTTGAGGATTACCTGTTCATGCATGAACCAGATAGCACCTTCACATTTTTATGTAGACAGTGCTGCATGAATAACAAGGCCAAATGCAGATAATCCTCGACTCACGACCACAATTGAGTCCAAAAATTTCTGTTCCAAAGTGAGACAATTGTTAAGTGAGTTTTGCCTCATTTTCTTGCCACAGTTGTTAAGTGGACATTGCAGTTGTTAAATTAGTAACACGGTTACTTAACAGCACGGTTGTTAAGTGAATATGACTTTCCCATTGACTTTATTTGTTAGAAGGTCGCAAAAGGGGAATGCATGACCCCAGGACACTGCAACCATCATAAATATGAGTCAGTTGCCAAGCATCTGAATTTCGATCACATGACTATGGAGAGGCTACAATAGTTGTTAGGTGTGAAAAAAGATCCTACATCACTTTTTTCAGTGCCGTTGTAACTTTGAACGGTCACTCAATGAACAGTTGTAAATCCACCTGTAATGGTGCCTTCCTCTCCGTTCTTCTATAATATTAGTTTTAGATCTGCATAAAGTGACATTCTTTTCAATATAGAATTTTATTGTTTTTATCATAAAAGAAAAAATACATCACAAGTATTACACAATGATTTATCCCATCCCCCCACCCCCCAGACTTCCCAAACCAAACCTAGGCTAACATTCAACTACAAGTAAACAAATATTAATATCTCTAACTCCAAACTCTAAACTTAAGCAATCCATCTCCTCCGTGTTAATAANTCTCGCCTACATCGTCCATATAGGACGACTCGGGAACTCAACTCCTACCCCGGGCAGCTCACCGATCCCCTTATGCCCAGGGGAAAGGTATCAAGCCGTTTGACAGCTGATGCTGGCTGTCAAACCGGCTTTTACGCAAAACAGGCGGGAGGCAGCAAACAGCTGCGACCAGCGAAATCGCCTGCCACCGGAAGTCTGCATAAAGTGACATTCTAATACAAAATATAAAGTCCATCTTTTTCTCCATTTTGTCTTTCAGAATCTCATTTGCTTTAGTCCTTCCACTTAGGACCTATCACAAAGATGTAGGAAAGCTCAGAGGACTAATTACATATCAAACTAACCCTTGCGGACAATACTAAATAAGGACTAAGTCCTTGCTCACTATGACACAGGTTTTATGGTCTTCAGAGTTTTATTCTCAAGTCAGGAGTCCAGAAGATACTTTTCTAGGCTGTCCGTGCATATCCCTTTCCATTTTGGGCATTTATCCAGGATGAGGATGGGTCACTTCAACATGAGTCATTTATGTTGAGGCCTATCAAGTTACCCTGAATTGAATTGAATAGGCTCTGTCATTCCACCTTAGCCAAAACGTCAGGTCCTCACCCCCATCTACGCATCTCATGCAAATCTTCTGTATCCCAGTATAAACTTTCAAGTTTTTTTTTTAATATCTCAATGCTTTGGCTGCCCTTCTGTGGCTGGGGCCCCTGATTATTGTATGTTACAGCATGTAATTTCTTGTTTTATATTAGGGTGAAGTTTAAACCCAGCTTTGTTTCCCACTTGAGATGGTCTGTGAATCCAGCCAATTGTGAGTATAAATGATACTGTAAGGTTTTCCACTTAGCCTCACAACTGCCCCAGCATTACTCAGGAATTTAAAAGAGCCAAAGAAACTCCTGAGTCGAGGTTTCAGCAAGCAAACAACTTTTATTTTGATCAAAATAGAGTTGGGTGACCGCCATCTCTCTTCGTGGCTGGTAGAGAGATGAAGGCAACAACCAGAAAAGATGTCTTCCACCTTTTATACCTTTCCAGAACAAAAAGATCAGGTCTTGGTACTAGGCATAAGATGGCACAAAAAAAAANTGTATCTTAAGCCTGTCTTCTGGAGTGTTGGCTATTCCTGCCAGCTTGGTGTTGTCTGCAAATTTGATGAGTTCCCCATCTATCCCCTCGTCCAAATCGTTGATGAAGATGTTGAAGAGCACTGGGCCCAGAACAGAGCCTTGGGGCACCCCACTACACACTTCCCTCCATGTAGATGTGGTTCCATTGAGGACCACTCACTGAGTACGGCCGGTCAGCCAGCTACGGATCCATCTGGTGGTGATGCTGTCTACCCCACATTTCTCTATCTTGTCAAGTAGTAGGTTGTGATGTACTTTATCAAATGCCTTACTGAAGTCCAAGTAAATTATGTCCACAGCATTCCTCTCATCCACTAATTTTGTCACTTGGTCAAAGAATACAATAAGATTTGTCTGGCATGATCTATTTTTGACAAACCCATGTTGGCTTTTAGTAATGACTCTGTTTGCCTCTAGGTGTTCGTTGATTCGTTGTTTGATTATCTTTTCCAGGATCTTCCCAGGTATTGAGGTCAGGCTGATAGGTCTTTCTTCTCTTCTTCATTGACATTCTTGAACCTTCATGTAACAAAAGCCTCCCATACATCATTTCAAAGGGACAAAAAGAGCTTTCCAATTGAGGCCTATATTGAAATAGCCTCACCGCTAAATGTTGTAAAGCGTTTTATTTCCTGGTGTTGTTTTTTTTTAGCATAAACTTTGCCTTGTCTCGTGTGAGAAGGGCTTTGAATCCGTGCAGCAGAGGACGATCCCTCATCAGGATCTTTGTCTTCAGAGACGGAGAGAAGGGGGGGCTGTGGGGGAAGCAGCAGCTGAATGCAAGGACGGAGAAGAGACAGAGGGGGCTGTGGGGGAAGAAGCAGCTTTCTTTTGAAACTTATTTATTTCTGGGCGGACTGGACAGACCAAATTCAAAACGTCTGGAGGGACTAACAGGCCACATTGTTTTAAAATGTCCTGTCGGATGCTCAAATTAAAGAAAAAGCCTGCATATAATTCTTCATCCGTCTGCCCTTGTATAGCAAGAACATCTGTAAGCTTATTAATAATATCCAAGTCCACAGACCCTTCTCTTGGCCAAGGTGGTTGTTGCCCAGGGCCCATAAAATAAGTTGGCCACACATCAACAGAAAGCACCACCAGATGTTGTCTGACAGGGTTAAACTTAACAGCCACTTGAAGTTTCAAAACATCCCAATTTTTCAAAACACATTGCAGAGGATTACATTTAGATTTAATTTGTTTATTTAAATTACTCTGATAATTCCCCATATTTTTTTTTTTTTTTTTTTTTTTTTTTT
>NW_015388808.1:84558-98083 GCF_001527695.2 Protobothrops mucrosquamatus
AAAGAAACTCCTGAGTCGAGGTTTCAGCAAGCAAACAACTTTTATTTTGATCAAAATAGAGTTGGGTGACCGCCATCTCTCTTCGTGGCTGGTAGAGAGATGAAGGCAACAACCAGAAAAGATGTCTTCCACCTTTTATACCTTTCCAGAACAAAAAGATCAGGTCTTGGTACTAGGCATAAGATGGCACAAAAAAAAACAACAATTCCTAGATGATGACTCATACACAGCAACCCAGGCTCCATCCGTAGCTCCTTTCCCCCCTCCCCTTACTGTGCTCTTTTCATATAAGCAATCACCTATACCTAAAGCATGAAGCCCTTACTTTTCCAATATATATATAAAGCATCTGATCAAGCAATTAACTATAAAATAATGATTACAAAATAACAAAACAATGATTACATGATAACACTATAAGTATCAATATAAAATGGTTACTATATGTAAAATAAATGCTAATATCAAACTTAAACATACTAAAATCATAAGCACAATAAAATCCCTTCAATACTTTATGGCTTCATATGAACCTTGTCTGTGTCCATGTTATACAGGTGGTCCTTGACTTACAACCATTTGTTTAGTGACCATTGGAAGTTACAACAGCACTGAAAAAAGGGACTTAGGACCATTTTTTGCACTTATGGCCATTGCACATTCCCATGATCACATGATTAAAGTTTGGATTCTTGGCAACTGGCATGTATTTATGATGATTGCACTGTCCTGAGGTCATGTGATCACCTTTTGCAACCTTCTGACAAGCAAAGTCAATGGGGAAGCCAGATTCACTTAACAACTGTGGCAAGGAAGGTCATAAAATGGGGCAAAACTCCCTTAACAACTGTCTTGCTAAGGAATGGAAATTTTGGGCTCAATTGTGGTCCTGTATCTTTTTTCTTTCTTTCACTTCTCTTTGTTTCCCATTAACTGTCATCTATTCATCCTTTTCTTTCGAAAAAATATCATTTTTTTCATTCTGTTCCCAATCTGGGATTCCATCACAGCTTTCTATTTAGTGAACTTTTCCTTGCCTTCAGTTCATGTTTAGGCCAGGGATAAACACATTGAAAAATATATGGTACCTGTTTGAGGGAGGGTTTTTTTTGGGATCACAGCACATTTAACCAAATAATACTTCCTTTTTGATAAGGCAGGAGGCCCCTAGGCAGCACGTTATTCATTTATTTCATGCATATCTCACCAAAACCATATGGCACTCATCATTTTACACTCATAAAAACAATGGAACAAAGTTTTTAAAAATGCAGTAGAAATTCAACATTAAAGTTAACATTAACTAGTAAACCCTGTAAAAACAGTGGCACCAATCTGCATTGGCAACATCCTAGTTGAATCCCCCATCTTGTAATTTTTCAAAATGCCACCAAAAGTTATGCCTGTCTGGAAAAGAAAGGAAGATTTTCTATAAAAGTGGTGGCCGCTCCAAGAAAATACCTGTTCTGAGCCCTCAAGGATCTCTCCTCTTATAGATCAGGAACCTTCACAATTCTCAACGGAGACGAGTAAACTGAAGGAGACAGTCCAGCATGTAGCTAGGATCTGAGCTATTTAGGAATCTAAAAAATTCTTATTTCTTTCCCAGGGCATCTTTCCCAATCTATGCCTTTCTGTTGTATTGGAGATTAGATTAGATTAGATTAGATTGGATTAGAGCAGGGGTCCCCAACCCCCAGGCCACAGCCCACTACCGGGCCGCGGCCTATTCAGAACTGGGCTGTGTGAGAGGTGGGCTGGCGGGCATGGGTGGGCACACGTAGTTCCACTGGCATGAGCAGCAGGCCCCCATGAGCAGGCGGCCTAGTTCTCCTCTCCCCCTCCCAGCCGGGCCACCAAGCTGCAAAGGTCGGGGACCGCTGGATTAGAGTTCTCATCATTCGCCATTGATCCATGGATTGTCATGTGATGTTTTGATATGAACAGCATTGTCTTTGTGCATCTCTTCCCCTCGAGTGGCAGTGTAGGACCCAGGAGGCTGGATCTCTCCCTAAGATTCCCGGCTGCCGATTTCTAAATTAAGAAGGAAACTGAGCTGCGAACCGTTTTTCCTCAGTTTCCCCCTTTTTGTGTTCATTTGCTGGTGTTGTGACATGTGACTGACTTTACATATCCTGCTGAGCAATAGAAGGGTTTGTTTTTTCTGGACTAGCACAATATATGAATGTGGTGTGTAAACTTTGATTGATCTTGTAGCATAATGTACAGGTAGTCCTCGACTCACAACAGTTCATTTAGTGACCGTTCACAGTTACGACGGCACTGAAAAAAGTGACCATTTTTCACACTTATGGCTGTTGCAGCATCCCCGTGGTCACATGATCAAAATTCAGAAGCTTGGCAATTGACTCATATTTCTGATGGTCACAGTGCCCCGGAGTCATGGGATCCCCTTTGGCAACCTTCTGACAAGCAAAGTCAGTGGGGAAGACAGATTCACTTAACAATCGTTTTACTAACTTAACAACTGCAGCGATTTACCGTTTGGCAAGAACAGTTGTAAAATGGGGCAAAACTCACTTAACAAATGTCTCACCAACAGAAAATTTTGGGCTCAATTGTGGATGTAAGTCGAGGACTACCTGTACATATCCAACCACTCTATAGCAGTCAGTTCAAAAACTCGTGGTTAAAACAAACTATGGATGGGTGACTCCAGCCAGTGTGGATAACTGGAGTTCTTTCAGAGAAGAAATAGAGGATGCGTGTAAGTGGACAGCCTGCCTATAGTGAAGCAAGGGAAGAAATTCTAATAGCTATCTTTAGGAGCCTCTGCTCTTGTCTGAGTGTCTCCCAGTGACAGCTGAACCAGTGATCCCCAAAAGGAAATTTTCTCAGGGACATTGGATACCTTGAGCTCAGAGGGAAGGAGGGAGGAAAGGAAGGGAGAAGATGGAATACAGAAGCTCTCTTGGCATGCGGGATCTTCCACGCTGATGTTTGAAGCTTTCCTGTGTCTCAACAAGAGGGGATCAATGGAAACTGCCATCCAGGTGTCCTAAGCAGGAAGAAGGCCGATGCTCGGTCCAGTACGAACTTCCAGGCCAGCATATTAGGGATGAGCTGTCCAATCATGCTAGTGAATGTCTAGAGCCTTCGTTAAAGATTAGCCAGCAAGCATTAAAATCCATGGAAGGGCTTAAATTTCAGACTGAAAAAGTTGTTTTAAACTTGGCAAATCCCGATCAATCAAATCTGACAAACTTACTTGAAGGTCATTCAGGATCTCTGACATTCTTCGACACTTTTTTTTTTCCTACCCAGATTTTTGCTGTGATGAATTCTAAATGTGTAAGATTTAAAGAGATGTTGTGTTTGTGTGAGTGTCTTTTTTTTTCCCCTCTCCTCTTCAGGCCCCCATGGGTTAATTTTTGAGCAAGGACTTGTCCTCTGACTGGGTTCCTATATTGACTGAAAGCATGTTTGCAGAACCATGGTTAATTGGTAGATTGGCAAGCCATAAACGAGCAAACCACAGTATGGGTTTGTGTGGGGTGTGAGCTCATCCCCATTGGATTTGGAGCTGGGTTACCACTGATCCCCAGAATAATAAAGGCTGTTGAATTATGGACCATCAAACCTAATGGACCTACCCTCTCTCCAAGAAAGGACTTGGTTCCTCTGGAGTCTATTTCTAGTTACCCCCATCCTCCACCCACCCAAACTTGAAGATGTGTCTATAGTTAGCTGTCCCGCCTCCCACCGAGGGAGCCTATATAACCCCAGGGGAATTCACAGCCAAGTGTCTAGGCTGTTTGCCCTTCTGGCCGCTGGGACATCCCCATCGCATCCACAGCTGCTGTTCACCCATCTACCTGCCCACTGAGAAAACATGGTAAGTGAGGAAAAAATTGGGTGTGCAGGCAAGAGTGTAGTAGATGTCTAAGGAAATCAGGGGCCCATCTCAGTCCAAACTAGCGGGAAATGTACAGCACCGAGATTTTTTTTAAAAAAAAGTTGAATCGTCTCTGGATCTGCTTTTTAAGTCAAGCATTGGAATAGAGCAGCTTCTCAAATGCTCTTGATGAAGGATCAAATCAGCAAAGGAAGATGTAGAAGAGGTAAAAAAAAGTTCTCTAGGCAATTTTGTTTTTAAAAAAATCCACCAGTTTAGCTTTTTCTTCTACATACATGAGTGAATTTTAAGTATTTTCAGCTAGGGCTTTTTTTTAAATATCTGGACAAAAGTAATATGGGTGTTAAGAGGAAGCTTTGGCGCTGTTAGAGAGACAGGGAGGGCTATGAGGATCCAAAGGCATCTGTGCTGTTTTGAGATGGGGAAGAGAACTTGGAAGAGCTGAAGGCATGCAGACTCTCAGATTACTGCCTATGGGTGATGATTCAACATCTATGGTTGTGTCTCATTTTCTTTGCTTTCTGAAATGGATCTGATCTTGCACACATATCCTATGCCAAGCCATCTTCCTGCTCACTAATACTTGGCGATACTTGGCTTTGCGCCTTCAATCTGGCAGGTGAAGCCCTTCAAGTCCCTGAATAATTGCACAATGCTTTTCTTGAATAACATAGCAGGAAGTTTTATTACACACATTTTGGTTTTTTGTCTGACTTTTTTTTTTCAAAAAGGAACAAAGTGTGGCTGGACAGCTGTTGAGCAGACAGGAGCCTCTGAGTCAGACTCCTCAAGGCACCACAAGATCCAGACAAAGGAAGTTGCAACCTGTCTGGTTTTTTTTTTCCCCAAATGAGAAACAAGGAATACATTTATTATTCCTTCACCCTTGATGTTTCTTTGTATGCCTGGTGTATCTCTCCTCTGAAAAGCCACATCAGAGGAAATGTAGGAGTGGGTGAATACTGTAAGTTGTGTTTTTAGAACAATCCTTCCAGAACATTCCTGTAAGTCTGGCCATGGAGAGAAGACAACCCACAATCGTTTGGACTGTTGAATCTCTCAGGACCTCATTTCTTGATGCAAAAAGATTAGTTTGTCAGCATGCAGATATATGTTAGCTTTCTCCACCTGAGGCCTCCAGCCTACAATCCCATCATCTCTAGCTATGCCTCTGTGCCTTGCTATAAGGGTTTCCAAAATTGTACTGGGTTTTTATAGAGAATCTAGCCAACTGAGTGTGATTAGAGGACTGAGATGCATCTATTATCTGTAGCCAATATCCCAAAGTTCTTATTTTTGCTTTGGTTCAATTCATGAGAGAGACCCACTTGGATCATCTGGATCTTCAGGTTCTCGTTTCGTTTTTGCATTGCCATCCCTGTCACACTTTTAGTTTTTTCCAGAAGTAACACACATATCAGTTTCCAAGAGTTGAGGATCAAGAAAGAGCACCACACTGAAGATAGAAAGGAGATTCTTGAGATTATCTCCAAATAATCACAGTGATTCTAAATAGCTTCCTGGGATATAGATCATAATCCTATATATTCCGTATATAATAATGTTGTTCAGGAGACATAGTTGACAAGGTTGAGAGAGAAAGAAGGTAAAATATCATTTTATGTTTTTCTTTTCATGTATGAGATAGATTTGCGAAACCACCTGGAGTTATTTATGGGACTGTATTGGATATAGTCTGCCCCCTCCCGTCTTTCCTATTAGGTACACCAGTTGTGGATTAGTGCTATTATCTGAAACAGTTGTCATTAAGCACCAAATTGGGCTTGTTCATATATGCTTTATTTGCCCAGGCTATCATTTTAACAGAGATTAAAGATCCCTGCTTATTTTATCAATACATTACTTATATATTATTAACTTAAAACTTGCAAAATGATTTTTGGGAAGATTAAACGTATAATACCCACATACAACATGGTTACCTAAAAAGTTGTGGAAATTAATTGTTACAAACATGAAATGAACACTTTGAAAAGTTACATTAAATTCCATATTTGGACTGAAAGCGAGAGTTGCTGCTTCTGCTGTTTCTCAAACCAAAGTATACTCTTTCTTTAAAATAACGAACATTAATGTTTCTCTTTAATGTTCCAAATTTTCAGACTTTTGCTTCAGGAAAAAAAATGTTTGTTGAGCTTTCCTTGAGGATTAATCCCTCCCCTCCCTTGTATTTATAGAAAACAACAAATATTAACAATACTTTGTTTTGAAGATATACATCTAACATAAAAGGACAATTAAAGGAAGTTTTAATTATTAAGTTAAACTAAATAATACTTGAGGGGTCCTTGGTGCTCTCTGAGCTTGCTTGTTTTCTCGCAGATGTTTCATTACCCAAACTAGGTAATATCATCAGTGCTAACAAATGGGCAAATGAAACATCTGCAAGAAAACAAGCAAGCTCAGAGAGCACCAAGGACCCCTCATGTCAACCCTGAGCTACAAATATTCTCCTTTATTAGTAAATAATATTTTCTGTCATTTAGTAGGGTTCTCGGCCCCTGGAGAGAAAATGTAGAAAATGATCAAGCATGGCCTTACAAGATCAAATTCTTGAACCTCCTCAGTTGTATTGCTTACAGTCTACTGTGACTGAAGCCATTTATTTGTTTGTAAAAACAGACAAATAAGTAACTAGAAATTTTGCACAGTCGGAATTCTTTCTTAATAAGATCTTCTCGTGTCGCTGATGAATTGACTGCTTACACATTATCAAAAAAGAGAAAATGCATACCAAAGGTGCTGACTTGTATCACATTTGCAGAGAGAAAGGTACTAAACTATAAATCAATTCTGCAATTTAAGTTGAAGGATAATTCATTTAATTGTAAAGGGGAAGCCGTGACTAGGTGACCTATGTACTTCCTTAATCAGTGATGTGCTAAGATTTGGTGTACCCAGTACCACTGGTTCCCTCCTTTTTTTTCATTCAACTAGTTTCAACTTTGAATAGAGACTCTCACCTTTAAAAATGGGAGGTAGGGTTGCCCTGATCTTGAATGCCTGTCTTTGTCTTCCAGGCACCCAAGAAAGCAAAGAGAAGGGCAGCAGAAGGAAGCTCCAATGTCTTCTCCATGTTTGACCAAACGCAGATCCAGGAGTTTAAAGAGGTAAGAACAAGAACAAAGATGGATGTGGGAAGAGGTGTCAGTCATTAGGAAATATAACAAATGTAGTGATGCCATTAAAGGATGACTTTGGGGTAAATGATTGGATCCCAATGAGCATCGCCTAGGAGCACCACCTAGAACTGACATTCTAGGAGATTTTTAACTACATCAGTGAATATATAGGAATGAACTTTAAAAAGAAAGCTTCTTGTACTATTCCATTCAGATTCTGTTTTCCCTTTGAAAAAAATTGTTGACTAATCACAGAAATTTTGGCCGTTATAAGAGAACCTAATTAGAAGTGACTAAATAGAAAAGGTCTAGATAAGTTATAGAGGAGTTTTTTTGAACATGATTTACCTCAAGAATCCACTTGTAGGTATCTGTTCATGTATAGGACTACTGGTGGTTTGATATGAGTCTGAACCTTTACAAAAATAGGGATTCTTTGTTCCTGAAATTCTGCCATCAAATAGAGGCCTAGCATTTATTAATTTTCCTTTCCTTTGCCTTTTGTATAGTTCTATTAATTGTTAATCACGTTCAATACTTCTAAGTTTTAAAGTCATTTTCCTAATTTTATTGTCCATTCCAATATGTGTTGAATTACAGCTTCCATTGTTTACAGATAGAATGGATGTTGTTTGGGGATAATGGGATTTATTTTTTGCCACACCTGAGGTGCCATCTTGAGGAAGGCTATTGTGAAGAACATCCTGAAGAGGGAGAGAGAGTGTGGAAATCCATAGATATTATAGGTGGACCAACTCTTTCCAAAAATGTTCTTCTGTCTCCCTATGATATGTAGGCTGAGTGCTAGCTTATTTTTGTTTTCTTCAGTAGGTCAAGATTAAACAAGCCATGAATTCTTGTGATGTGTAAAGCAGGATAAAAATTGGGTTTGTAGACCATGGGAAATGGGTTATTATGATATGTAAACCTGGCCATATTTTGGAAGAGCCAAAATAATGAGCAACTATGAGTGTGTGTCTCCACAAAATCCTACTTTGGAACTTAGAGCCTACTAAATGTGCATGGAAGATCAGCTTTTTACCTCCTATTAAAGTTGCTTTTCCTTTCCAAGGGTAATTCCAGGTTATTCTCCTTAGGACACTTGTTCTTTAAATTGATTTGGACTTTGAATAGAAATTCTCATCTGTAAAAGTGAGAGTGAGTACCAGCTTTCCATATGGAGATATTCTCTTCTCCTCGCACTTAAATTCTTAATCTTCATTTCAGAGGAACATTTTTTGCCCTTTGGCAGGCACTAGCCCTCCACACACCCCTACCCCAAAGTTGATGGTGTTTCCTTTCCAAGACCCTTGCAATGCAGCAGGGTCTATTTTGGGTGAAGGAGGACTGAGCAAAGAGGTGACATCTGTGCTTGGATGAAGCAAATGGCAGAACCTTACAAGGAGATCTTTGGAAACCCATTCTGGCTGGCTAGTTTGGGAGGAGGAGGAGGTGAGAAGCCTCCTCATTTCCATCGAAAATGAAGCCTGTGGGTCTTTCAGTCTTAAGACATCGATCTACTATAAAGGAGACCAAAGCTACATTAGAAGTTGGTAGCAAACTATCAATATAAGATACTTTGGATTTTCTTCTTTTTCCTGCAACCTATGTTTGTGCTTCTCTATTTTTTGAGGGCCTCCTGCTTTTAAAAATATGAAAGGACAGATCAGTTCTTGCAACGTGCATATATTTTTTAATTGCGTGTGTTACCTGCCCTTCCTTCAGAAAACACAAAAAAACAGACTTGCCTTCTTTCTCCCCTTCTCCTTACTTCTTACTCTACAAGCATGCTGTGAGACTGGTAACACTGAAGGTCACCTGTAGATCTTTGTGTCAGGATAGAACCCCGCTCCCCTTAGTCTTCAGGTGCTTCAGGTGGGCTCCTGCATTGTGCAATAGTCCTGATGTAATCATGGAATTTCAGGAGGACGAAGTGATGATTTCCTTCATTTTAATTCTTTTGCCCTTCCTACCATTCCTTCTACCATTTTTACGTTTCCCATAAGGGTGAAAAGATTAAATGTCTACTTGGTGGAGGTAGAGTCCACTGGATAGATCCATGGTGGAAACACAGTCTTGTAGTCTTTGGTCCCAGAGCCCCCAGGTTTATACTGCTGAAATCTATAGGCATTTGTTGGCATTATTTTAATGAAGTGAAATTGGCCCGTGCAATAGATGAGGTATCTAATCCCAAACTGCAACTTCCATTACAGGAATAGTATGAGTTTAAGTAACATCATGAGAGGGCATGAAGTTTGGGAAGGTTGCTTGAATACGGGCTAGCAGAAGTAACAATCTGGATATTTAGATCTAGGGATACCAGATCTGGATGGACGTTCACTACATGGCGGAAAGGGATTTTAAACCCCCCAATTATTGACTATTATCTAGCAGCCATCAGGATTTTTGCAGCCCAGCTTAATCCTGGGTTCAGCTACTCATTTCTCCTTGGCCAGTTTGCCTCTTCGGGGATCAATCAACTGCTTTTTGAGCTCTGGATTTGTTGAATTCCATACTGGATTGGATGTCTTTGGAGAGATCCTGCCCTCCAGAACAGTGAAGAGGATGAACTGATGATCTGACTCAGGATGAAGTTGTGTGTCATACACAGTATTTTTCTAGCGAGAATATTTTTTAGACTTTTGTGGGAAACAGGGTAAGTTTGCCATCAAGATTTCTAGTTATCTTTACTTTGCTTCAGAATATCCCTTTCTGCTTTTATATTTAGAATGCAAACTTCCTCAGAGCAGAGGATCTTTTTCGCCATTATTCAGCAAGTGCTGAGTAAAAGGCAACTGGTGTGTTTTTTCCTTGAGGAAGAAGATGTTTCACTTCTTATCCAAGAAGCTTCACCAGTTGTGATGAAGAAGCGACATGTTTTCTCCCTCAAGGAAAAAACGGAGCAGTTGCCTTTTGAAAAAGCTCCTTTGGGACAACTATGACCTGGGTGAGTGAGAGTCTCCACAGACAAGTGCTGAATACATTGCTGACACTGGGGTGCTGATGTTACCTTAGCTCTCTCGGCTTCTACCCAAAGTAGTTAGGACCTTTCCTCTGTGTGTGTGTGTTGGGTGTGTGTGTGTTAACATGCATTGGAAAAGCTTCCTGAGGTACTTCTCCAGCCAACATCCAAATTACAAGTTTAGATTGTTGAGATGACGCAACTTCTACCCACCTATTACCTATTCTCTGGAAGATCATAGTTTCCCCTTCTTTCACAATGTGGAGAATCCATATTGCTCTTTGGATCAGGACTGAATTCACACATTATACTGAGCCTGAAAAATCTGAAAAACAAGCCCAGTTTCTCCACAATCTTTATTTACATGCTTCTCCTTAACCAATTCCTTAGGCTTGGTGTGTTGGCTTTTGGGTGTTAAAAAGTGGAATTTGAAATCCAGGCTGGTTGTAGATTATTCATTTTGACTCTCCTGAACCCTAAATGGTAGCCATTCTAGGTTTGGACAACACAGCAAACATTACCCCTGGATTAAAGAGCCTCATTCCCTCTGAGTAAGACATCAAGGACTTGCTTGACAGGGTGGACTTTTTGACTAATGCAGCCCCTTTCAATTTGAAAAAATCTAGCATTTCATTTCTATTTGGAAAGAGTTAGACAAAGAAGAAAGAAAAAAAGAGGGGGCATACCCAAAAGAGGAGGGGAGGAGTGAATGCCACCAGTGTCTGCCAGCCTTTGGAGACCTCATCAACAGCCCCTTCAGAATGTACCACCTGTCCCCTTAGGGAGGGCTTGGGGTTTAACATGAGACAGTTTAAGGTTGTTCACATTCCTGGCAGAAGCGAAGAAGGCTATCAAATGACAGGTGTTTCCAGGGCACAGCTGCAGAAAAGGGAGGAGGATGAGGAGGATCCCACTAGCTGGAGTTAACTTGTGTCTCCAATCCTATACTGCATTGCTAGATAAGCAGACAACTAGACAAACAACTGAGGTCTTTTTTTTATATCCAGTCCAGAATGTTTATTAAAATACTTTAATTTAAATTGTCCGGTAAACCTACTGAGCGCTAAAGAATGACTACAAGTGCCTTGAACTATGCACAGACATAAGTGAGCTACTATTTGTGTCTAGGGTTCAGCGGCAGCTAGTTAATTTTTCGTTCCCTGCTCTCTGGAATGAGGTTCTTCCTGAGATCCAGATGGGGCCCACTTCTCTGTTGTTTAGAAAAGCCATGAAGATCTGGGCAAAAGAAGGAGATCCCTCCCTTTATCACCTTTCTCATCTTTTAAGTTTTATTGATTTTATTGCAGTTTGTTTATTAGGAGCCTTCCAGAGTTGTTGAACGCCCGGTGGCATACAAGTTTTAACTGTTGATGGTGAAGATGATGATTACCAAAATCACTAACAGATCCTCTTTCTTTGGCTCTATATGGTTATCTCTTTGGCTGGATTTGCGTATCACAATAAGCTATCGCTTTATTTAATTTGGATTAATGTATTGTATGAATCTAGCTCTTGCGATTGATAAAACGCAATTTGTGCCTTGATGTTGCATGCGTCTGGCCAAGGATGATTCTTTCAAAGCTGGCTTAGCATGGTAACCAGCTAGGTCAACAATACTGAATTACTGTTATTTTTCACTGATTGGTTTCTTGAGCTTTTGCTGTTACAATGTGGTTGTTTGAAATCAAAGGCTGTATCCAGTTTGCATCACTGAAGGCCAGAAGGACTTTGCACAATGAACTGGGAAGAGAGAGGGATACAGAAGCTACTCATTATTCAAAATCCCACAATTATTTCTCCTGCCTGGTAGACACCAGTTTTCAAAGTCAAGTTGAAATATCCTTTCTGAGAGGATATTTGTGCAAACTCAAAGATGGCAGGCCATATGGCTCAACCATAAAGATGCTTATGCTATGAAATGGAAGAAATTACATACTGTTAGTTCAAGTGTAGGGTTTTATGTAGTTTTCCACTTATATATCACCTATATAATTATTAAGTAATAAATGTAGGTAGATGCATACATTCAGCAACCATATCTGTTGCAGATTGTACAAGTTCTCCTTTCATACACATTCTTTTCTTAACGCAGTTCAGGAACAGACAATGTTGGATCCTCAATTTAGATTTGGGCTACGGTTCCAGCAGGCTTCCATCACTGATCAAATTCCTGATCCCTGCTCTAATTAATCAAAGGTTCATGAATAAGTTTAAATTTAAATGAACTAAAGGCATGAACTTCATCTACAGAAAAAGCATTGCAGCTGAGGGCATCCACGAGGGAGAAGGTCAAAGCGGGCAAGCTGATCTTTGTATCATTATGATCAAAGTCCCACCTTTTTGTTCTACAAAGAGGCAGGGCTTCAATTATTACATCACAACTGCCTGTCTTTCCACCTACCCCACGTTGCTGGTTTTGTCCACTGGCTGCTCTCCAAAACAACGTGACCAAAACATTTTCATCACCAGTTTACCCTGCTGTGAGTTAATTACATGCCACTTGATATGGCAGTCCTCAAGTGATGAACGAGTTCACAGAAAAACAGAAAAAGCTTTCTTGCTCTTCATCTTAAGAAATGAAGGCCTCTACTCTGCTACATTGGGATTTGCAAAAGTTGTGACTACATAACGCACATATAGTCAGTTTAGATATGTCTTGAGATTTAAATATAGATTTAAATCCAAAAGCTATTATGAAGTAGTTATTTTGCAAATTTGAGATGCTGGCAACTGTTCATTTCTGGTAGGACAGGGAGATGAAGGTAATTTTTTTATAGCCCGACATGTTGGATTTATGTATTATGTTATGCCATTATGTGGTTTCTTTTTGCTTGGTGTAGCAGTTGAACCAAGCCATTGCGAATAGGTCAACAAGCCAGTTTAATATAATGCATGAACTTGGTTAATGTATTTCTTTCTCTCCTGCTTCCTAGGCCTTCACTGTTATTGACCAGAACAGAGATGGCATCATTGACAAGGAGGACCTGCGAGATACATTTGCTGCTATGGGTAAGAAAAGAGGGAGGGGGCTGAAACAGCATCATAATGTGAGCAGTTTAAGTAAAGCTGGATGGATGATCAGACCCTTAAATAAGGTGACCAACCGTCCTCCTTTAGGGAGGACAGTCCTCCTTTTTTAAGTTCTGTCCTCCCTCGAAAAGTGTCCTCCTACATGTCCTCCTTTTCGATATTTGAAGACTAATCTGCAGGGCTTTTTTTTTCTCATAGAACACTCAGAACGGTGTTCTGGCACCTTTTTTTGATGGGTTTTTTTTCAACTTTTGCATGAGCTGTGCTACTCCCCCTATTGGCTTTTGAAAGCCAATAGGAATTGCTGCTGAGCGCGCCAAAACACCCGGCTGGCAAACTTTGCACATGCAAGTTGTCTACAGCGAAGGCGAATTGGCAGGAACTTTGCACCCCTCCCTGCTACCCAACTACACCATCTCCTAGTTAGTCCCGAAGATACCTGGAGGAGACTAACTTCCATTTAGGGATGGAAAAATCAAAAAAGAGGAAATGCCATTTCAACGATAAATTGAA
>NW_015388808.1:101643-117300 GCF_001527695.2 Protobothrops mucrosquamatus
CAGAATTTTTACCAAACATGTTTTCAATATATTGAAGAATGGTCTGAAACAAACATCACAGGAAATAACAGTTTTCAATGGTGTTTTTTGACTTCATCGCAAGTATATTGGACAGATATTGAATCTTGTGTTGAGTTTTTATCTAAAGAAATGCCAGACATTAAAATAGACGACAATTGTCTCTTTGAAGAAATTAGAAAACTGAATGTATATTTAAATTCTGAAAAATTAATACAATGGGAAAATGAACAGGTTGAAATTGATAAAAGATGGGTGGAAATATTCAGCCATTTCAAAAATGAACTTATTCCATGTGAAAATTTATTTATTCTTGTTCAATTTACGTTGTGCTACCCTGGAACTAATGCAGCAGTTGAAAGGGTTTTTTCAATTGCTAATGATTTTTGGAAAAGTGAGAAATCGAGATTGAATGTTGATACTCTAGCTGCAGCACTTGCCGTAAAATTCAGTATGAAGGATATTTCTTGTTCAGATATTTCCAGTATATTGTTAGAAGATGATACATTGACAAAAAATATTCATTCAATGGAAAAGTACTCATTTAAATAATAATTAATAGGCATGTAAGCATAATTACAATATAAAATGTTATTGTTACAATTGTTTTTTATTATGCATTTATCATATTATAGTGTATTCTGTATTATTGTTGCAATGAATAAAATGTTTCTTTTATTTATGATATTTTTTTCTTCAATTTATTTGTGTCCTCCTTTTCATTGTAAAAAAGTTGGTCACCTTACCTTAAATCAAATCCTCAGCAGTTAAACTTTCTTCCTTTCTGCATAGGCCGCCTGAACGTGAAGAATGAGGAGTTAGATGCCATGATCAAGGAGGCCAGTGGCCCCATCAACTTCACTGTCTTCCTCACCATGTTTGGGGAGAAGCTGAAGGGTGAGTGAGTCTCTTGTTCTTCTCAGTCTTCTTCTATATGACAGATAACCTGTTCCAGCATCTCACTAGTCTTCCTGTCTTATCTCATCAGGTGCTGATCCCGAGGACGTCATCATTGGTGCCTTCAAAGTTTTGGACCCTGAGGGGAAGGGGAATGTCAAGAAGAAATTGTGAGTGTTTCCTTCTATTTCACTTCCAGCAGAAGCATTGAATCCGTTCAGACATAATTCTAAAATGGCTGTTACTAGGTTCCCACGATCTCCTCGTTGCAAGCACTTTGCAGTATTCCTCCTGATTGTTTAAGCAACCCACATCTTCCCATTAAATTATGTCCTAGATGATAATTGGATCAGAAGTCACATATATTTAGGGCCTTTGTCACATACCATGTTTCTTCTTGTCTCATTACAGTTTGGAAGAACTCTTGACCACCCAGTGTGACCGGTTCACTCCAGAAGAGGTAAGAAAATTTCTTTGCATCCTGCAGATGTCCCATTCTTTTCTTTATTCAATTAGAGTCCCCTTGCCCAGATCTTTTATTTCAGTTTTATTTTTCCATGTTGTCAACAATTAAATCTAAAATCTGCAGAACTAGGACAAAAGGATAAAAGATAATATATATGAGATCAGTCTGAGGCCAAAGTCAACGCTGAACTTTTTTTCAACTCAATAAGATTCTTCCAAGGATTGCATAGCACTATTCTGTTACTCCAGAATAAAAACAGATATTAACACTCACATTCTATTTGCACATAAGTCAGCTTAACCACAGTGAGCAAAACCATACTTGCAAATCAGAGACTGAGAGAATCAAGCCAGGAAAGAAACCTATGACAAACTATAGTGTTCTCCTTTAACAGAAATCTGAATCCTGAATAGCACATTCAACAAAGCATTTATGAGAGATCCTTCTTTTGTTAGCCACCCATAACTTTTCTTGAGCATTGCCAAAAGGCACAATCATCCTCTTTCATGGCTAAGGAGCTGGCTGAGGAATTCTGGGAGTTGAAGTCCACAAGTCTTAAAGTTGCAGAGTTTGGAGACCCCTGATTTAGAGTGACAATTGAAAACATTGAAAGTTATCAGCTGCAATTCTATCACTTCTCAACATAATCTTCTCTCTTTCTGGCAGATCAAGAACATGTGGCACGCTTTCCCTCCAGATGTAGCTGGCAATGTTGACTACAAGAACATCTGCTATGTCATCACACATGGAGAGGACAAGGAAGGGGAATAAACCCTGATTTTTTTTCACCCTTGCTTTGTGGGGAGATCCACCTAGACACCCCCAGGCTGGGGAATTTCATTTATGCTGGTCCCTGATGATCCACACTTTTGTAACCAAACAACAAACATCTCAATCTGTTATCTTATCAGAGAAAAAATATACCCCCCAAAACTGACCCTTTTCACTACGACTAGTCTTAACCTAACTGGGACTTCGCTCCATCAAATGTCTTAATAAAGATGAGGACAGCTCTGTTTCTAATGCCCTTGTTTTCACAGTCTGCTTGTCTGCTCAGGCCACAAAAAGTTAGCACCGATTCGAATGATGCCCCTATTCCCATTTTTAAAACTAATTTAGCTTCAGGTTCTGAATGTGATCGTTTTTCTTCCTTTTAGGGCTGCGATGGTTAGTTAATTAATTAACTCAGGTTTTTTTTAGTGTGTCCGGTACAATTGTTAGAAAATAGTTTTGAGACACATCCTTAATAACAAGTACAGTCTTAAAAAATCATTCCTTCTTCTGTGAAAAAAAATGAGACAAGATCACCTCTTATGTTGCTAGTACTAGAGACATCTAAAAGAAAAGAATGTCTGCTTCTGGATTCAAAACAAGTTGTTTTTAATCTATAATTCAATTTAAATAATTATTTGATTAAAATAGCCTAATTAATCACGGAAAATTTTTAAACTCAGGTAGCAGGCCTAATAGTGCTTCACTTACACATTTATTTTAATATCCTGGCTCCCATATAGGACCCTCTGTGTTTTCCCAGCCACATCCTTGGTGAAGTCTGCACATCATATTATGCTTCATTAATACTTGTGTTGTCTGTTGCTCTATACCACGTGCTGAGTTTCATGTTTACATAACTGTTAGTTCACTAAATCCATTCATGCCCTTTCACTCAGAGGTCTTTTTTTGAAAATAAGTATTGTGGATTTTTTTCCCCTGGAGATAATCTACCAAGAGGGGGAAGGTAATTGTTGGCGATGTTTGAAATCAAAGCCAACAGTGCAGTGGGGTGAACAAAAATTGAAATTGCTTCTCCACTCCGGCTCTTCCTTTCCTTCTCAATCCTGCTGTTTGTGACAGGTGGAGTGGGGTGAGGTAATGAGAGAAAACATGGTTCATTTTACAGGCTTTTGAATTAACTGAGGATCCTATTTTATAAGGAGTCTGATGCAGAATAATTCTAGCTCAGGCTATTGGATTGGTGCTGCAAAAATTAAGCCAAACATGCAGAAAAGGGTGAGGATGATCACAAGTGGCATCTGGATTGTTGGTAGCTCTATTCTAACTTTACATATTATTCTTATTAGGGGGAATGAAAGCAAAGGTAAGTGATAAGAAGTTTTCTCTCCATGCTTATAACGCTCATAAACTGGCAAAATGAGGGTTTTAAGTAGCAAAGCAAGAAGATTTATTGATCTTGGCTTCACAAAGGTTGCCGCAAATTCAAGGAAGAGAAAGCCACTGGAGGGATTTTTCAGAGAATTAGATTTGAGGCTTTCTAAAGTGAGCTCAAATTCATTGTGTCTGGAAGAAAATTCCAGGAAGCCTTCAATTAGCCTGGTTGTGATTTGCTCTGGAAAGTGTTAATAGTGCTGAGGAATGCAATAGACTAAGAGGTGAGATGTGATGAAGATAGAGAGTACCACAATTTGGGTTGGACAACTCAAGAGATTGGACATATGTAAAGATGCATGACAAATGTGGGGTGGAAGACGAGCAATGTTGCTGGCCACAACAATGTTGTTGTTGTTGTGGCCAGCAATGTTGCTGGCCACAACAACTTTGACAAATGACAATGGAGCAACTATTTTTTTAAAAAAAGATTTATTTGGCCAGCTTAGCGAAATTGATTGCAGCAGGCATGCAAGGCACAGATTCAGAGAAAGTGGGAAGGGAATGGCGTACATTTTATTGCTGTCAAAAATCACATATGCTGAAGAAGTTATGACAGCAAACCTAGTTGCTCTCCCTTCAACCCTGATGCTGGTTCTGTTCCGATGATCCTGTGAAAGAAAATAATCCTTTAAAAAAATCCCTAGGGAGGTTTTGCCAAGCAAACCCTGTACAAAAAATTTCCCCTGTCTTCCAGAAATTTTGGAGTACAACTCCCATCATCCTAGATCAGCACAGTTAATAAGCAGCAGGTGCAACTCAGCCCCTGTTACCTCTTCAAACCTGTTCAACCACCCATCTCCCAAAGATTTTCATGGGACTGGTTGGCTGTCCTGTCTCGCCTCAGAAAACAAAATTGCGCAGTGATGGTTTGGGAGTCTGATCCCGGCTGATTTTGAGGGAGAAGTCTACCACTTTGGCTGATTGGGTGAGGCAACCCAGGGAAATCACATCAATATTGGGCCCCACAAAGCAGGTCACATTCTGCTCGGTGATTCCTCCACTAGCTTCAATCGTCACACGGGGGAATAAGGCCTTTACGGTGCTGGCTGTAGGATGCAAGTCCTGCAGAAGAAGGTAAGAGAGATGAACAAGAGGATGAGACCTTTGCAGTCTTACGATGATGATATCTATCAGAGTTTGGAATATATGGAATATGAGGCCCAAACTGAGTGCAAGCCAAGGGAGGGAATGGTCCTACATGAGACAAGATTATTATTTTTTAATACACATGTAATCTGAGGTCCTGAAGACCTCTCCAGAAGCAGAACCTTCACCAATCATGTTTTGTTCAAGGGTGGAAGATATCCACGTCAAAGCTTTGCCCACATCGTGAGTGTAACCAGCTTTACTGTAAACATGTTTGTATGCCATGTTTCACTATGTAAAACCCTTCAAAGAACTTCTGTCATGTATAGTGACACATACATATTCTAAATAAATAATACAATTAAACCAAACCCTGCAGCAACCTAATCCCTGTTTCCAGGAAATGGCAACTGGTTATACTGTAATTTGGGGAGGGGAGAAGATTTCAGAAGGAAGATGCAATCTTGAGCCTGATGCTTTTAAAGCAGCCCTCTTAATCTTTGAAACTCTATTTTAGCTTCCAAACGTCACTATTTCAACCAAAATCAATCCAAAAGAACCAAACCATAGATTGTGAGTTTTGTTTTGTTATTTTTTTTTAAAGAAAATCAGTCATAAATTCTAGTTTCTAGATCTGCCCCATCTTCTCTCAGCCAAATACCTCAGGAGCAAAGTTGTCCAGCATGATAATATCAGCACCACACCCTGATGCTTCGAGAGCTTCTTCTAAGGAGCCACACTCCACTTCTATTTTCAGGGCAAACCCACTGACCCATCGGGCATTGTGAACTGTCTGTGGGATTGCAAACATTGTGATATCAGCAGCGGTCCAGATTATATGTTGATGCCTGCATAAGCTTGAGCTAAACTTAGGGATGCTAATGCCAGCCATTTGGGTGGATCCTCCATGAAAAGGTCTCCTGTAGAACAGGGGTCCCCAAACCCCGGTCCAGGGGCGGGCAGTGGTCCGTGGCATGCCAGAAACCTGGCTGTGCAAAAAAGCAAAGCTCCATCCATGGGATGCAGGCAGCACATGAAACCACACCCCCTCTCGTCTGAGGAAAAACCTCTCTCCATGGAACCGGTCCCTGGTGCCCAAAAGGTTAAATGCCGCTGCTATAGAAGACATTCCTTAGGACAGCTGGTCTCCTATATTGGGTCCTTTGAGGGCCACTATGAGGCCTGCTTAAACTTGGACGCAGCTTCTAATTTTGCAAACCAGGTTTCCCAACCTTGGCAACTTTAAGACGTGTGGACTTCAATTCCCAGAATTCCCCAGCTACCAAATCTGGCTGGGGAATTCTGGGAGTTGACGTTCACATGTCTTAAAGTCGCCAAGGTTAGGAAATCCTGCTATAAACAGTCCCAGCCAACAAAAGGAGATTATTTTTAAAAATAAAATAAAATAATGATCTCCTCTATTTCCAAAGGTGCAGTCAGTTTGCAACAATTTAAATGAAATTATTAATAAAATATAAAAACAGTCAGTTATAACAGCAAAAAGGTCCTGCCAGGTCAAAAAAGCTAAAATGATTCTGAATCTGTCCACTGTTGTTTGTAAACTATAGTTTATAGCTCAATATAATTTTCAATCTAGATAACAAGTGATGGTTAATAAAATTGAGACATACAGTACGTCCCCTTGTCACTACATTATCATGTAGCACATGCAGTAGTACAAAACTAAATATTATCTAAAGATTATAATCAGTGCTAATTTTAAGACCAACACCAATTTAATGAATAATGCAGAGCAGTTAAGGTTACTTTTTTTTTTTACTGAGTCTATATTGGATTTAGGCATTTCTTTTAAAGGCTGATTTGTATAGCTTCCAAAGCTGGACTGCAACACTCAGATCAACCACTGGGGGCAGCAGAGAGATATGGAAAACCCTTATTCTCTGCTGCCCTTTAGCAATCATTTAGAAGATTGCAGCCTTGATCACAATCATTGTATGATATGAATACCTTTGCTTTTGTGTACTCACTTGGGTAATACTGCCAGATGCCCAGATATGGTTGTCCTTCAACATGATGAGGCTTCCTAGATCGTAATGGTGACAGGAGGCTCCCCCGACCAGAAGTGCATATTTTTCTGGGAGACGGAACCCCGGGGTGGTCTTCCTTGTCCCAGCGACCTCTCCATGCCACCCGGCTTCCTGTGCTGCCCGACAAGCTTTTGCTGCTGATGTGGCAACACCACTGCAGCGTCCCAGACAGTTCAGAGCCACTCGCTCACCCAGCAAGAGGTCATTGGCACGACCATGGACTTCAGCCACTCGGGTGACAGGTTCAACCCAGGTTCCTTCGGTTTGGAGCCATTCCACCGAGCAGCCGACTTCGGCAAAGATGGCATCAAAGAAAGGGAAACAAGCCAAGACTCCGGGGGATTTACAGAAGAGCATAGCACACACCTGATGGTTGCCCACGGCGTAGCCACCATAGTCAAAGCTGGGACCATCTTCTTGCAGCCAATCTCGGGCGAGTTGACGCAGTTGGGCAGCAGGGAGAAGGTGTGAGAGGTTTGGGTGGGAAGCCGTGATGACTAAAAGGAAACCACAAGGATGTTGGCATAGTTGTACCAGACCATACAGGTAGTCCTTGGCTTACAACAGTTCATTTAATGACTGAAGTTACAATGGCACTGAACAAAGTGACTTATGACCCTTGCAGCATCCCCCCATGGTCAGGTGATCAAAATTCAGACACTTGGCAACTGACTCATATATATGACGGTTGCAATGTCCTGGGGTCATGGGATCCCCTTCTGACAATAGGGAAGCCGGATTCACTTAACAACCATGTTACTAACTTTAACAACTGCAGTGATTCGCTTAACAACTGTGTCAAGATAGAAAGGTCGCAAAACAGGGCAAAACTCAACAGATATCTCACTTAGCAACAGAAATGTTGGGTTCAATTGTGGTCATAAGTCGAGGACAAACTGTACAGGCACAGTGACTACAATTAGGATCAGAATTCCCATCGTTAAGCAAGGCAATTGTTAAGTGAGTTGTGTCCGATTTTACAATGTTTTTTGCCATGATTGTTGTTAAGCAAATGTTGTTAATGCTGTTTGAGCCTGAGTGCAGCATAAGGAGTGTATATGTTATCTCTGCTACAGTTCTTAAGTGTTCCCCATCCAAAAATGCGGAAAAGTACCTTTAAAATTAAGTGGGACAGTTCAAGGGCACTTGGGGGTCAGAAAAGAAACCAGGAAATTGCATGTCTTATGCAGCCACAGGGATGGCCTGGCCCAGTTTCAGAACTCCAGCAGGTACACAAATTCCACTGTTCTCACTTCTGACTTCTAGGCTCAGATTTTGAGATAACTACTAAACGCTCAGTTGACTCTTTGTGACTTTTAAGAGTCTGGCTCAAAATGCAACTGTGTATTATTATCGTACACAGGTGCAAAGAAGAGCAACTAAGATGATTAAAGGTCTGGAGACAAAAATACCTGAAGAACGGGAATTGGGTATGGCTAGTCTGGAGAAAAGAAGGACTAGGGGGAACAGGATAGCAGTATCCCAGAATTTGAGGGGCTGCCACAAAGAGGAGGGGGACTCAACTTATTTTCCAAAGCACCAACAGGCAAGACACGAAACAATGGATGGAAACTAATCAAGGAGAGAAGCAACCTGGAATTAAGGAGAAACTTCCTAACATTGAGAACAATTAATCAGTGGAACATCTTGCCTTCAGAAATCGTGGGCGCTCTATCACTGGAGGTTTTTAAGAAGAGACTGGACAGCCACCTATCTGAAAGGGTATAGGACAGTGGTGGCAAACATATGGCACGCGTGCCAGAGGTGGCACTCAGAGCCCTCTCTGTGGGCACACGCGCCATGCCCCGGAGATGGCAACTGTCCCTCTTCAACCAGCCGCCCGCTAAGTCACTGAGGTCCCACATGGCTGGATGCATCCCAGCACGGCTGGTTTCCTCCCTCCCATCCCATCCCTCCTGGCCTTGCATGCTCTTCTTTTCCCGGGCACGACCCACTGAATCGCCTCCTCAGCTGTCGGCCGGCTGTGCAGCTGAGAGGCAGCTTCTCTGAACTGCTGGCAGTGGGCTGTGGAGCCCCAGAGTGCACTGGTTGAGGGGCCGTCAGGCTGTGGCTGCTGACGGACACTGTCGGCCCCCATGCGCTCGCTGGCCTCTGTGTGTGGGGGCCGATGGTGTCAGGCAGCAGTCGTCCCGGCCCCTGCCTCGCCTTGCGACAGTGGCACTCCCGCCCTGCCTCGCCTTGCCTCGTCTCACCCCGCAGGACGAGCCTCCTGCCCACTGCCCCACCTGCCAGAGATCCCCTGGATCTCCCCCAACCCTGCCCGGCCCCCACAGGCATCCCTCCCAAGCAACATCGAGGTGACCATGCCCACCTTGGCCACACCCACCCAGTCTGCCATGACCACCACAGCCACACCCACCCAGTGGGCCACGCCCACCCGGCACCCGGTGATAAATAAGTGGGTTTTGGGTTGCAGTTTGGGCACTCGGTCTCTAAAAGGTTCACCATCACTGGTATAGGATCTCCTGTTTGAACAGCGGGTTGGACTAAAAGACCTCCAAGATCCCTTCTAGCTCTATTCTGATAGATTGAGGACAATTAACTAGTGGAATGGTTTGCTATCAGAAGTTGTGGGTGCTTCATCACTGGAGGTTTTTAAGAAAAGACTGAAATGGTATGGAGTCTCCTGTTTGAGCAAGGGGTTGGACTAGAAGACCTCCAAGGGCCCTTCCACCTCTATTCTGATTGATTTGTGACCATTCATTTAGTGACTACTCAAATTTACAATGGCGCTGAAAATAGTGACTTACAACCAGTCCCTGCACTTAAGACCACGGTAGCATCCCCATGGTGATGTCATCAGAATTGGGGTGTTGGGAACTGGCATGGATTAACAACAGTTGCAGTGTCCTGAAGTCACGTGATTGCCATTTGCAACCTTCCGGGAGCTTCTGACAAGCCATGTCAGTGAGGGAAGAGAATTTGCTTAACAATTGCATGTCCCTTAATGACCATGGTGATTCGCTTAACAACCATGTCAAAAAGGTCGTAAAACCAGGCACGATTCACTTAATGACCGCATCATGTAGTGACAGAAGTTCTAGTCACAATTGTGGTCATAATTTGAGGACTATCTACACAGTGATGCTGATCTTCTTACTCGGGAAATCCCACTCCAGAATCCCTCACAAACGTTTCTGATTCAAATCAATTTTACAGAAATATTCTAAGTTTCCAGGTCTTTTTCATCCAAAATGAATGCGTTAGTCCCAGTAATTCCCATAGCAGAGAGAAGCCCAAATCAATAAAGTTGGTGTGTCAGAAAAAGTTAAAAAGATACAGATTAACAATTATAATTACTCAAGAAACTATGGCTAAACAAATAATAGTTTAGCACCACATATGAACTCTGTCATTCGCTTTCCTCAAAACTGTGGCTTTAAATAATTCTTACAGCCTCCCAAGAAATTCTTAGGAAGCTTATTCTGTAATTCCTCACCTATTCAGTGAATTTAAAAAAGTTACAGTATTGTACCTTTTGGAAGTTTTTTCCTCAAAAAGGGCAACAAAGACATGTATAAAATTTTCCTCCTAAAGAAATGGGTACTTAATTCTACTATTTTCCCCCTTAAAGGATAAGCTAAGAGAAGATTTGCAATCTCTGCCAGTTTAGTGCCACTCCTCGACAGATCAAATCTTAAAACAGCCCGGGGGAACAAGGCAACCTATTAAACCAGTGAAACCTCCCACAAAAAATAAAGAAACAAAAAATCTCAGGAAAACTACTGTATTTCCGGTTGATTGCCAGGGAAAGGAAAAGGACATCAAGTAAAACAGTGGCATGGTCCTTTTTTGCTACCTCTTGATCTTCATTTTATATTGATCAACCCTGCTCTTTATGTCTCTCTAGATCCCACTTGTGGCAAATTAAAAGGGGGGGGCAGCTGCTCACCTGAAGGTCTGGTCTAGGCTTCCTGGTATCGTCCGTTCTGTAGCCTTTTCTCTTGCCCAACTGGTTGTACGAAGTAAATTTTTGGAATTCCTGGGAGGTGGGAGGCTCCATGGAGAGGGGTGGGATTAGAACCCTGATGATTCTTTTTGGCACTTTGGACCTTAGCTGTTTAAACAAATTTCTTCCACAGCAGCTGGATATCTGGCGACAGGTGGCTCAGTTGACAAAGTTCCTTTGTGGGAATAAATATTTTAAGTTCTCTTAAAAGGATAGAAGAACTTTGCAACATCCCTGTCAAGGAACAATTATTGGACACTGGTTGCACATCAGCACAGGTTTCAATGACACCCAGATAAATTGGCAATCCTAGCACATTTCCTTGGGGAAAAAAAGTCCAGCTGAATTTTGCAGGTATTATTGTACAAACGGTCAAAAATCAGAAGGTACCCTGTAGCGCCTTTTTAACTATCCTTACAATTTTGAGAAGAAATATAACAGCAAAAGATGTTAATTGACATTAAATTGTATTTCTAAATTATGGGATGTCATCTTATGAAAAGCACTGGCTTTATCAAGCCTGGGTCTTGCAAAGAAAATAAACTTGCAAAGATGGAAAGAAAGTCAGCTTCCTGATGTTGAATGGATTTGAGACATGTTTGTTATTGATTTTTGAAATGTCATTATATTCTAAAAATGAAAAGATGAAATGGTATGTTTTTATATGCTGTAGATTTAACAGTAAGATTAAGTATTAAATTCAATTATATGAATATTTATTTATTTTTCAGTCGCCATAGCCACTCATCTCAATCACTTTGGGCAGCTTACAATTAAAAAAATATATTAAAATTAAAATGCTAAAAACATTTTACAATAAAAAACCATAAAAACAAAAGAAATATGTCCTGACACTGTGTGGATCTTATTACTTTTTGTTGTTGTTTTTATTATTTTATTTTAATTACTATGTATGTAGACTTTTCATATTGTATAATCATTAGTATATTTTGTGGCTTGATATCTTTTTAATTAAAACTCTATAAGCTAAAATAAAAAAAAGCTGCAATAGGCCAATTTATTGTGTAAAATGTTTATAGCACTACAGCCAAAGCTTCTCAACTTAATTCAAAGTATCTTCTTCAGTTTGGACTCGAATACAGTAGTTGTTTACCTGGGATAAATCCTTTAGAAATTGATTGGAATTCCTTATGAAAACTTCTTTATGGACCTGGTCTGTTGGCTCAGCATCTGAAGCTGAAGTCAAAGTACAAACAAATTAGCAACTGTTTCTGGAAAGCAATTCTCACAGAATTGTCCTCTGCAATACACAGAACTCACTTTTCCCCACATTTTTACTGACTCTGCTGTAAACTAAGGAGAAATTAGTGTACTTGCGGGACTAATGTGACATGCAAAAATTAAGTTTCCAAATTAGTGTTTCTCAACCTTGGCAACTGATGAGAGCTGGACACCCCCTCCTCACCCCAGCAAAGGAATAACCAGGCAAACACACCTGATTCAGCAGCAGCCTGAGGCTAAGTGGCAAACACTTAACACACACTAAATGGAGAACTGGCTAGCAGCAATTAGGACTATTCACACAACAATAAGGCCATCAAACACAACAATAAAGCCATTAAACACCTTTCAGGCAGGATTAGGAAGGAAATTTGCCCAACAAAAAGTCACTGACCAGCAAATCAGAAAGGACAGATTCAAACTCACCAATGAGAAATGACAAGTTTTGGAAACCACAAAAGGGTATAAAAACTCATGTTAGAAAACCGTTCTGTCTAGCTAGCCGGGGATTCAAGCTGAACTGTCACTTAAATTTTGATCCTCGAGATTAAACCTCTCTTTCCGGTAGCTGGCTTCACGATCTATTTCTTCCACGCTGCGCCGAAAGGAAAATCCCGGCTGGAAGAACCGAAAGGGGAAATTCCTCCCAACACAACTTTTAAGATAATAGAATAACAGAGTTGGAAGGCACCTTGGAGGTCTTCTAGTCCAACCTCTTGCTCAGTCAGGAAACTCTATACCATTTCAGACAAATGGTTGTCCAATCTCTGCTTAAAAACCTCCAGTGTTGGAGCACCCACAACTTCTGGAGGCAGGTTGTTCCACTGATTAATTGTTCTCACTGTCAGGAAATTTCTCCTTAGTTTTAGGTTGCTTCTCTCCTTGATTAGTTTCCATCCATTGCTTCTACCTTCAGCTGCTTTGGAGAATAGGTTGACCACTCTCTTCTTTTCATTCAACTCGACATACCCAATTCCTGCAACCGTTCTTCATATGTTTTAGCCTTTGGTCCCCTAATTATCTTTGTTGCTCTTCCACTCTGTGTGGACATGCTGGCTGGGGAATTCTGGGAGTTGAAGTCCACACATCTTAACACTGCCAAGATTGAGAAACACTGGCCTAGATAAGCCGATATGCTCAGTTGCTATTAAAAACATGACAACAGGCTCAGAGCCAATCTACAATAAGGGATCACAAACCAGATTTCAGCCATCGTATCAGTCTGGCTTGCTGGTTAGAAAGAGCTCAGGCAGGCTATTTTGGCTGGGGATCAAGGCATCAGACAAAGTAAGTCTGATCATAATTTCCCCAATTTCCTCTGGTGAAAGATAAAGTTTCCAAGTTGAGCTCAATCCTGATGACTCTGTGGCCACATTGGGGGTGGGGGTGGGGGCAATGTTGCAGTCTCTTGTGGCCTTTTTCTAGGACATTTTCCAGTTTCACCCAGGAGGATGCTGGAAATCTCCTATCCAAGTTAAGGAGTCTGACACTTCAGTGCTGAAATTTGAGTTAGATCTGCCTGATATGACTTATCTTGGGACTATAGAGTTTAAAACAGGCAGGAGATCAATAACAAAAAGTTTTCTGGGAGAGAGAAGGAAAAAATGAGTTATTCACACCCAACCCACTATTCAGGACTTGAGAACAATCACACTCTCAATATTGCTGGTCTACAACTCCTACCAACCCTCAGGCTCTGACCTGCTTCCAGGGGATGCAATACTAAGCTTTTCAGAGATTACCCATCCCACAGCACCAGTTTACTAACATCTGATATTCTCCGCTCCCCTCAAAATGCAAGCGCCTTAGCTGGGGATCCCACATCACCTTCGTTTTGACTCCTGAAGTCTTCCTTCCCTGTTACTAGTTATTAAGAAAAGGAAACTTTAATTATTTTATTGAAATCAACATTTCTCTGGAGAGGGCAAATCAGCCTGCAGGGTTCCTATGGACTAGCTGTATGGGAAGGCTGTAAATTGTTTTATAGGGAACTAAACTTCCAATAGAAGAAAATAAGTGAACTAATTTTTTATTTTCCTCCCCACTTGAATGTATAAGAAGCAGTTTTTTTTCTCTGCAAACTGAAAGTTTCCAAAAGTGTTTCTACAATCTCCCCATCAGGCAGGATGGACATATAGCCACTAAAAATTATTTATTCTGCCTTTATTATTTTCACAAATACGTAAGTCAAGGTGGTGAACATATCCAACACAGTTTCCTCCTCCTATTTTCCCCACAACAACCCTGAGCCAGTTGGGATGAGACAACTGATAAGACAAACCACTTGTCTGAAATGGTCTAGGCCGGGTCTCCTGGTTGGACTAGAAGACATCCGAGGTCCCTTCCAGCTCTATTCTGATTGATTGATTGATTGAATGAATGAAAGCAACTGGCCCAAAGCCACCCAGCTGGTTGATAGGAAAGGGGGAAAAATGATAAAAAATGGAACTAAAAGGCTTGTGTTGAGGCCATGCCTGCAGCAGATTACAGTTTTATAAAGAAAAAAAAAATCTTTTAAAATCTTTTCTCCCCTCCCCCACATACTCCGCATACTAGCCTTTGTTTCCATCTACTGTATTGTTTTCTTCCTTTTACTTAGATCTTCTCTGATTGGATGAAATCAGGCGCAGATCTCCGCCCCTCTAACTTCCTTCCTTTTTGATTGGTTACAGAACTCGGCGTGTGTTTTGATGGCTTCCTTTGAGCGAACAGGGCTGCTGACGTCACAACCCTGCTAACCAATGAGAGCCCAGCAGACTGCTTCTTGTTGATTGGCAGAGAGACAGGGTGAACCCAGGGAAAAAAATCCCGCGTTCTAGCTGGAGGGTCTTTAGCCGCGTGTGCTGTGGGGCTCCCTTGGGTGGCTCTCCAATCTGGGATCGGCAGAAATCCAGGTGGGTGCTGTTTTTTTATCCATTTAGCACCAGACATAGTACTGGGGGGGGGGGGGTGTTAAGTTCAGTAATTGCACAGAAAATGAGATTTCATCCAGTGCTTGATTGAATTTCATGGAATTTATGGGTTGCGGAACTTCGTGCAAATTCTAGAGGGCAGCAAGACGTCAACCTCTCTGTTGCCATCTAATGATCGTCCAGGATTTTGCAGTCTAGATCCAGGAGTCCCGGTTAATGATGATGAGGATGAGGATGATTTGTCTGCTATCCTTAAAAAAATAGGATAAAAAAGACGAGGAGAAGAAATCAGCCCAGTTACTGGTTCTGCAGCTTCTGAGGCTGGAACTGGTTTAGAAAAAGAAACATATTTGGGAGTGGTAAAAGGTGAAATCCTTGGAGCAAGGATTTATCTAGCCCAGCTTCCGATTCCCCAGACAGCCCAGCCAAAGACTTTTGGGAAGTCTGTATGATCTGGAAAAAAAAGCCCTGAGAGTTTTGGGATACGTGCTAAATGGTGGTTTGCTTCATCATGGTTATTGAACAATCCATAGTTAGGTGGGTCTCTGCAAGGGATGATGTCACTGGTCATAATTTACCAACCACAGTACTGTACTTGGTATTATTATGGTAAGTCAAAACCAAACCTCCAGTGGTGGAAAAACCGACTGATAATTTATTTATTTATTTATTTATTTATTTAATTTAATTTATATGCCGCCCTTCTCCCGACAGGGACTCAGGGCGGCGCACAACATATTTAAAACCAGAACATATATACAATCCCCCCCTTAAAACCGAATTAAACCGAATTTTAATGTTGCGTCTTCCGAATATTTAAAACCCAATGTAAAATCCACCCTAGGTCAG
>NW_015388809.1:0-24167 GCF_001527695.2 Protobothrops mucrosquamatus
CCTGTGAATTTGCACCCCCCCTGCGCCCCCCCTCCCTCCACAGTGGGCGGCGACCCGGCGGCTCGGATCAGATTCGCACAGGCAGGGGCAGAGAGCTGCGAGTGCGAGTGCGCCCCCCCAGATGTTGCGCCCGGTGCGGCCGGCCCCCCCTGCACCCCCCACGCTACGCCTCTGCCCCAATCAAGGAACTGGCAAGCAAGCTATCAGTAAACAACCCACCCAAACAACCCCCAAGATCACTCTCACTAACAATGAGAAAACAAATGGCTAGAATATAAATTGAGAGCAAACACCAATAATGTTCCCTAGCTTGGGTGATGCAAAAAAAAAAAACAGCCAAGCTCAGACAGCACCAAGGATCCCTCAAAGAATCTTAGCTAAAATGTGTACTGCAGATGAAGACAGTTTCAAATGATTTCAAGTGGAATCCAACTTCATTAGGAAAACTGAAGAAGACAAACAAAGAGGGCAAAGCTCTTTTTCAGAAGTGGAATTTTGTCCAAATAAAGAGAGCAGAAAATCCCCAGATTCTAGCAGACATCACCAGCAGACAATAAAGGCTATGTCTGTGTAGGCTTGAAAGAGAGTTAAGAGCTTCATATGATAAAATAATTTGAAACACTTCCTGTCTGATTAGGTCACAATGATAGGATTAACCGAAACAGTGTGTTTTCTGCATCAGGCAACTGGGGTTAATATTGTTAGTTCATTTAATTCTGCATCAGCACCAGGCAGGTTTCAAGGAGGAGCAAATTCTCACAGAGCCCTTTCATTCTAGAATATCACAGAAGAGTGGACATCATTTAAAAGCCAACTGAGAGAAGGGTATTTCCATTCATTATATCCATTGCTGCTTCTTTCATTTCCTGCTTGAATAAGACAACACGGTTCCAACTGCTCATTTTACAGTACGTGCTGCCAACTGTTACTGAAGTAGCAAAATGGCCCAAACATGAACATTTAAGTACTATAGTTACTGGTCATGACATCAGAAGTTCTCAGATGTTCTGTCAATGCAGAAGTTTGCAAACTTCGTCTTAAACCAAGGTTCACTTAATGTGCTTAAGGGCATACACATGTACTGTGTGAGCTCTAGTAATGAAAGTCAGGAGCACAATCAAAATAGGAAGCAAACTGAAATATAAAGTAGAATAATGATATAGGTATATATACACAATAATAATAATAATAATAATAATAATAATAATAATAATAATAATAATAATAATAATAATAATAATAATAATAATAATAATAATGATGATGATGATGATGATGATGATGTTGGAAGGGACCTTGAAGGTCATCGGGTCCAACCCCCTGCTCAGGCAGGAAACCCTACACCATTTCGGACAAATGGCTGTCCAGTCTCTTCTTAAAAACTTCCAGTGTTGGAGCATTCACCGCTTCTAGAGGCAGGTTGTTCCATTGGTTAATTTTTCTAACTGTCAGGAAGTTTCTCCTTAGTTCTAGGTTGCTTCTCTCCTTGCTTAGTTTCCATCCATTGCTTCTTGTCCTGCCTTCAGGCGCTTTGGAGAATAGCTTGACCCCTTCTTCTTTGTGGCAGCCCCTGAGATATTGGAAGACTGCTATCATGTCCCCCCTCGTCCTTCTCTTCATTAAACTAGACATACCCAATTCCAGCAACCGTTCCTTATAGGTTTTAGCCTCCAGTCCTCTAATCATCTTTGTTGCTTTTCATTACTTTCTATCCCCTCACCTCCTTCTTCCAGAGATGTCTTTCCACAAGGACTTCCAGATGAGTATGGTTTTGTCGCCACTTTCAAGTTCCGCAAGTCATCCAGGCGAGAAGATTGGTACATTTGGCAGATCATTGACAAATATGGCATACCACAGGTAAGGTTGCTTGTTCAGCCTTAAAGAAGTTGGGTTATTTCTCTCCAGCTTATTACACAGCACTGTTGGCTTTCTGTTGACTTTAGCACAGGGGTCTTCAAACTTGGCCCTTTTATGACTTGTGGAATTCTGGGAGTTGAAGTCCACAAGTCATAAAAGGGCCAGGTTTGAAGACCCCTGCATGTAGCAGCACCTTGATTAACAAAACTGATTTGTATGTAGCTGGGCTAGGTGCCAATATTTAGGAAGGCCTGACTCTCCAAAAATTAAGGAAGATTAGGTTAATTAGAACATAGAATAATAGACTTGGAAGGGATCTTGTAGGTCTTCTAGTCCAACCCCCTATACCATTTCAGACAAATGGTTGTCCAGTCTTCTTTTGAAAGTTGCCAGTGATGGAGCATCCACAACCTCTGATGGCAAGCCATCCAATAGTTGATTGCTCTCACCATTAAGAACTTTATCCTTGGTTCTAGATTGCTTCTCTCCTTGGTTTGTTTCCAACCATTGTTCATACTTTAGTGGGAGTCCACATGCCGAGAAAAGAACATGGATAGTTCCACAAAGCTTTATACTGCTCTTGGAATATTGCATCCAGTTTTGATCACAAAGATGTTGAGACTCTAAAAACAGTGCGGAGAAGCACAATAAAAATGGTTAGGGGACTGAAGGCTAAATGAACAGTTGCAGGAACTGTATAAGTCTAGTCCAGGGGTCTTCCAAAATTGGCCCTTTTATGACTTGTGGACTTCAGCTCCCAGAATTCCTTAGCCAGCATGCCTGGCTGAGGAATTCTGGGAGTTGAAGTCCACAAGTCATAAAAGGGCTAATTTTTGAAGACCCTTGGTCTAGTCTAACAAAAAGGAGGACCAGCAATGACATGATAGCAGTCTTCCAATATTTGAGGGGTCATCACAGAGAAGAGGAGGTTAAACTATTCTTCAAAGCACCTGAGGGCAGGAGAAGAAGTAATGGATTGAAGCTTATCAAGGAGAAATCCTAGAATTAAAGAGAAATTTCCTGTCAGTGAGGACAATTGATCAGTGAGATGTCTTGCTTCCAGAAGTTATGGGTGCTCATCACTGGAGCATTTAGAGAAGACAGTGCAGCCATTTGTCCAGAACGGTATACAGTCTCTTGCTTAAGCAGGAGATTAGACTGGAAGACCTCCAAGGTCCCTTCCAGCTCTGTTATTCTGTTAAGTCACCAGGAGATGAATCTATTCAGAACAGAATGGTTCAAAATAGAATTGTTGTATTAGAGTCCTTTGCTCTCCAAGGACTCTACACAGCGCAATACTTTAATTACAACACAGACACCATACTTTAATTACAACACACACCTTCCCTAACTACAGGCTATTGCTCTGGATCACCTCCGCCCTTCGAGGACTTTGCAAGGTGATCTTGCCAATTAAAAATGTGTTTAGTATTCAGTCCTTTATGCCCAGTTTAAGCAAAAAATCTCAAAGTCTTTAAAATAGCACACACCCTTTCTCCAAACGTTCTTGTGCTAATGGGGATGAGGTATGGCTTCGGCGTTGTTGTTCCTTTTTGTAATTGCTACTGAGCTTCCAGAAAAGCTCCAAGCTGCTGGCAGGATTTCTACCAGGACGTGCTGCTCACCGTAGTTTGCAGACTTGGCAGTTGAATGAAAGTCCTCACGCAAGATCGCAATAGCTGCCAACCTGCATGTGTCACCTCCGCTTCTCTGTCTGTAGGTGATTTGCATTCATGTTTCGTGCTACACACACCCCTTCCCCCAGTCTGCCTTATATTTTTGCTTTTTGTAAGCTCAAAAAACTGGGTGGGGTAAAGTTGCCCCTGGACATACAGTATAGCATGTCCTTGAAAGCACCAGAGTGCAGTTCAATTAACACAGGCATCTGCAACAAGGGCTTGGGTGCTTGTGAGTAAATTTATGAGTGCATGTAGGAAGTGCAGAGATGCATTTCTGCCTGGCTGCAGCCGACTGCAGAGCTGTGGTGATGTGGTGGTTAGAATGCAGTATTACAGGCTCATTCTGTCAACTGCCAGCAGTTCGATTCTCACCAGCTCAAGGTTGACTCAGCCTTCCATCCTTCTGAGGTCAGTAAAATGAGGACCCAGATCCTTGGGGGCAATAGGCTGACTCTGTAAACCGCTTAGAGAGGGCTGTAAAGCACTGTGAAGCAATATATAAGTCTAAGTCAGAGGTCCCCAACCTTTTGGGCACCAGGGAATGGTTCCATGGAGAAAGGTTTGTCCATGTACTGGAGAGTGTGTGGTTTTGTGTGCTGCCTGCATCCCATGGATGGGGCTTTGCTTGTTTGTGTGGACCGGTTGCTGGCATGCCGTGGCCCAGTACCGGTCCACAGACCAGGGGTTGGGGACCCCTGGTCTATTGCTATTGATTTTCCAAAGCACAAGGAACAATCCCTACTTCACTTCCTCACAGGTTGCAAAATTAATAAAGATTCAGCTCGCTGGTACTCAGAAAGGAGATGACTAAGAAATCTGCAGGCTAAAATAAAAACTGAAAAGCATTCTAGACTAAGAAAGTATCAAACCAAACCATCTTTTTCACAAAAATACCGAACCTAGACACGTCCAAAAAGTCATCAGTAGTCTAGCTTGACTTAAATTATTTTAGATTTTTATGTGCTAAGTCTGGGGAAGGGAATATTTTTTATGGCCCAAGGTTGCACTGAATGTCTGGAGTGTTTTGAAGTTATGCTTCTTGGATGAATGAAATGTTTTTAAAGGAGAAAAAAGAAAGTCCAGTTGCCTTTTGAAAAAAAAAAAAATTGGGACATCTGGAGGGTGTGTGGGTAACTGAAATCTGCAAATCACATTATATATGTAGATGACGTTCATTGTTACTGTTGTTTCAATTAAGACTTGCCTATGTTAGAACTGACACTATGGAGTTCATTGATAACCACCTCACAAATTGGAGGAAATTTAGATGTCAGCTTATTACAGGCTCTAAAGGGAACAAAAATTTTGAATTAGCTGCAAAGTTACAATTTGCCTATCTTTGGGAAGGTCTCTCCTCTCTTCATAAATATATCAGTATAAATGAGTTGGACATTCTTCATGTGTGTCACCAAGATGGGAGGGAGGTATAATAATATTAACGATGGAAAGAACTGGTATATAAATCATTCATTTAGTAGAAGGTGGGACTATACCAGGGGTAGGCAACCTCGGCTCTTTTATGACTCATGGACTTCAACTCCCAGAATTCCTGAATCAGCATAGCTGAGGAATTCTGGGAGTTGAAGTCCATGAGTCATAAAAGAGCTGAGGTTGCCTACCCCTGAACTATACGTTCTGCTTCATAAAACAAAGTATCATAACTTGAACAACATGTTCTTCAAAACAACTGAAGATGTCACTCCATTACTGGTATAAGAAAATAATAATAAATGAAGATTTGTTTGATATCCATAACTATTCAATAACAAAAATTTAAACAGTTTTAACCCAGTATGCTCTTCAGGAATAGTGGCATTTGATTGAATGATTGTCCAACACTAAAAGAGAAGAGAAGGTGATTCTGTCACTCGCCATATTTGTCAGCCATGATTACCCATCAAGAACTCAGCGTGTGGTCCTCAATGGAATCGCATCTACATGAGGGAAGTATGTAGTGGGGTGCCCCAAGGCTCTGTTCTAGGCCCAGTGCTCTTCAACATCTTCATCAATGATTTGGACGAGGGGATAGATAGGGAACTCATCAAATTTGCAGATGACACCAAGCTGGCAGGAATAGCCAACACTCCAGAAGACATGCTTAGGATACAGGAGGATCTTGACAGACTTGAACACTGGGCGCTATTTAACAAAATGAAATTCAATGGTGATCAAAGTAAGGTTCTACATTTAGGCAAGAAAAACCAAATGCATAGGTATAGTATAGGTGGTACCTTGTTCAATAGTAGTAACTGTGAGAGGGATCTTGGAGTCCTAGTGGACAATCACTTAAATATGAGCCAGCAGTGTGCTGCAGCTGCCAAAAAAGCCAACACAGTGCTAGGCTGCATTAACAGAGGGATAGAATCAAGATCACGTGAAATGTTAATACCACTTTATAATGCCTTAGTAAGGCCACACTTGCAATACTGCATCCATTTTTGGTCACCACGATGTAAAAAAGATGTTGAGACTCTTGAAAGAGTACAGAGAAGAGCAACAAAGATGATTAGGGGACTGGAGGCTAAAACATATGAAGAATGGTTGCTGGAATTGGGTATGTCTAGTTTAATGAAGAGAAGGACGAGGGGGGACATGATAGCAGTGTTCCAATATCTCAGAGGCTGCCACAAAGAAGAGGGAGTCAAGCTATTTTCCAAAGCGCCTGAAGGCAGGACAAGAAGCAACAGGTGGAAACTAATCAAGGAGAGAAGCAACCTAGAACTAAGGAGAAACTTCCTGACAGTTAGAACAATTAACCAGTGGAACAACCTGCCTCCAGAAGCGGTGAATGCTCCAACACTGGAAGTTTTTAAGAAGTCACTGGACGACCATTTGCCTATCCTGCACAGTTATGCTTTTTTCTTGTCTTTTGTGTCTAGCATGTTGATCGTATATAGTAATGAACCAGGAATAATGAATCCTCAGAATCAGGGATACCCCTAGCTGCAGATTAGAACGTATTGAAGCCATCAACACTCTGGGTCCTCCAAGGCTGTTAACTTTGATTTACTGCTGCACTCATCCTAGGGTTTTCCATAGTTCCTCATAATTGGCAATGCCAGCTGTAGCATTTGAGTTTGTGGTTCAAAACATCTGGGGCACTTAGAAATGGATTCTCTGTTTGATGAAGTTTGCTCTTACCCTTCTTCTCATGATTGATCTCTCCTTTGTTGGGTATTTGTTCTATAAAGATTCCTCTCCTTACAGTAATATGTCTGTTTTCAAAGGTTTCCATTCGGTTAGATGGGGAGAACAAAGCCTTGGAATACAATGCAGTTGGACTCACCAGAGATGCTGTGAGAGTGGTCTTCAAAAACGGACATGTCAATGATCTGTTTGATCGTAACTGGCATAAGATTGCCCTGAGCATCCAGTCCCAGACAGTCTCCTTATACATCGATTGCAAACTGGTCCAGACATTACCTATTGAAGACAGAGAAAATATTGACATCCAAGGGAAAACAGTGATCGGCAAACGCCTTTATGACAGTGTGCCAATTGATGTAAGTACGAGGGACAAAGCCTGGTAAGACAAAGGTCTATTGGAGAAAGATACATATGTGGTTAGAAAAAATATTGGGTGAACAAGTGGATTTTAAACCTGAACTTTTTTTANATTGGAATGTGCAGAGATGGACAGATTAACTATGAGGTTGAAAGATAAAGAAGATACAGACTATTATCAAATTTGGGACCTATTTTATTGTTGGCTAGAGGAAAGAATGAAGGATTAGGAATTGAACATGTATTAGCATAGCAAACTCCAGACAACTTGTTGATTGGAAAAATTAACATATGTTTATGAAAAAAAACCCAATAAAATCTTTATTAAAAAATAGTACAAGGGACAAAGACTACCAAAAAAGGGGGGATCAGTTCTACCACCAATCATATCCCTAAAATATCCTCTATATTTATTTAAACTATGGGTTGTTGTTTTTTTACGACCCCATAGTCCCTTTAATTTGGTGTGGGGTTGGGACAACTGGGTGGAGCTGAGCGTTTACTGGCTGGATGCCCTTTCTGACACCTATGTGGAGTTTGCAGCAGATTTTTTCTCTTTGTACCCTGAGAGAGAAACATCTGCCACTACTTAGGATCGAACTCTCAACCTTCCAAGTGGGAGGGGAGCATCTTCATCACTAGGCCACTGTGTGTCTCATTTATTTAAATTATGAATACAGACTTTTCAAGAAGTCTGTAGCATTAAAATATCTTCAATGCAGTATAGAATGATGATAGATTTAATATTTGGCCAGTGGCCACATTTCTATTTTTATGTTATGTATATATTATATTATTTTTTATGCTGCCTATGTCCCCTATAAGGTGACTTTGGGTGGCTGGCAAGTTAAAAAAAACAAGTACAAATAATTAAAATATTATACATTAAAACTATGCAGATTAAAATATTATTAACAAACTGTACTAAGACCAAAACTATTGGTAGTTCTCTGAAGACAAAGTGTACTAGGGGGTGACATGGTAGCAGTGTTCCAATATTTGAGGGGCTGCCACAAAGAAAAGGGGGTCAATCTATTTTCCAAAGCACCTCAAAGCAGGACAAGAAACCATGGATGGAAACTAATTGAGGAGAGAAGCAATCTAGAACTAAGGAGAAACTTCCTGACAGATAGAGCAATGAACCAAAGGAATAGCTTGCCTTCAGATGTTTTGGATGCTCCATCACTGGAGGCTTTTAAGAAGAGACTGGACAGCCATTTGTCTGGAGTGAGGGGGTTGGACTAGATGACCTCCAAGGTCCTTTCCAATTTAGTTATTCTGTTAAGTTGGATGACCTCTAAGGTCCCTTCCAACTATAAGCTATTCACCACTTCAGTTCACATTGTAAGGTTGGTTCCTGTACCTGTTATCATTATTCTACTGTATATATATGTTTGCTTCCTTTTTTAATTGTGCTCTTGACTTTCATTACTAGAGATTCATTACTTTCATTACTAGACCCTTCCAACTCTGTTATTCTGTTAGAATCACACCCTCTCTTTTTTTCTACCATCTTTAGCATATGCAATGTCTGGACCTTAAGCTTTGATAAGCAGCTCAATCATTCATGAAACGGAACAGAGCTTTTAAATCTTGCCAGAAATTTCTGAATTCTGACACTAGTTCTAAAAAGCAAGACACAGAAGATGGAGAGAACGGTGAAATGTTTACTGCTCGTTTTCCTACCCTGACATGGATTTTAAAACCTAGAATTACTCAGAGAAGGGCTTTGAGGCTTAGGCTTCTACATGTCAGAAATTTTTGCAGTTTCATGCCCTCAATCCAATTAACCAGTTTTCTAAAATGTCTCACATATCTTTTGCCTTCTTCTATTTCTTGTTCCAAGCTTTCTCCACCTGTAAACGTTCACACATTCTTCCACTATTTTTTTCTCCTTGCAAGAGCAAATTTGCATTTGTATTATGTCAGCAAATATTCTTCTGGGCCTATTATCCTGCTACAAACTCAGGAAGTGAACTGATACCATTTCTTTTTTCTTTTAGTTTGACCTTCAACGGATGGTTATTTATTGTGATTCACGACACGCTGAGTTTGAAACCTGCTGTGATATTTCTCCTGGACCTGTAAGTTTAAACTGTAGACCTGCTTTGCAAATGTGCTTTAAGGACATACCCTTATGACAATGGTTCCTTGTTATACCTTTGGATGGAAGGGTTAAATTTGACTGAGATACATGAACAAACCAGCCACCATTCTAGAGAAAATATAACTAGTCCTCCATTTACAACTATGGTTTGGTTTGGAATTTCCATCATAAGTCTCTGTGGCTATAAGTCAAGCCAGACCTGATTTTATAACCATTTTTACAGCAGTTCTTAAGTGAATCCAGCCACCCCGCAAAAAAAGGGTCACAAATCATGACTACAGGATGTTGCAACCGGTTGTAAATGTGAGCTGGCTGCCAAACACTCAAATAGCTATCACATGGCCATGTGGGTGTTGCAACAGTTTACACCGCGCTGTAAAAAAGATGTTGAGACTCTAGAAAGAGTACAGAGAAGAGCAACAAAGATGATTAGGGGACTGGAGGCTAAAACATATAAGGAATGGTTGCTGGAATTGGGTATGTCTAGTTTAGTGAAGAGAAGGACGAGGGGGGACATGATAGCAGTGTTCCAATATCTATCTATCTATCTATCTATCTATCTATCTATCTATCTATCTATCTATCTATCTATCTATCTATCTATCATCTATCTATCTATCTATCTATCTATCTATCATCTATCTATCTATCTATCTATCTATCTATCTATCTCTATCTATCTATCTATCTATCTATCTATCTATCATCTATCTATCATCTATCTATCTATCTATCTATCTATCTATCTATCTATCTATCTATCTATCTATCTATCTATCTACAACGGCACTGACTTATGGCCGTTTCTCACATTGGCAGCATCCCCATAGTGATGTGATCAGAATTTGGACTCTTGGCAACTGATTCATATTTATGACGGTTGCAGTGTCCTGGGATCATATCATCCCTCTTTTGTAACCTTCTGACAAGCAAAGACAATGGGGGAGCCAGATTCACTTCACAACTGTGTTACTGCACCTACAACTGTAGTGTTTTGCTTAATAATTGGGTCAAGGAAGGTCATAAAATGGGGCAAAACAACAATTGTCTCACTTAACAACAGAAACGTTGGGTACCATTGTGGTCATAAGTCGAGGACAATCTATAGTGCCAAATATCCTCCAGTTATAAATTGTTGATAAAAGTGAACTATTTCCTTTTTCTTGAAAAACATGTCCATACCCATCTTTTCTTTTTAAAATCCTATTTAAATCCTATTGATGCAGTGTTGTTATTGTTTCTGATTTTTACCAGGATTGTCAAGTGACAGTTGTTACAGATGTTCCCACTCCGCTAATTCCATCGACTGTTCCAAATGAGCAGATTGGACCTACCAAGACAGTCAATTGTTCCTGTACTCCAGGAGAAAAGGTTTGTTTGCAGTAGTGGTGAATATCTGTAGCTCAGGTGTAGGATTGCTATCTGTCAGAAATAGTATAGGGCAGGGGTGTCAAACTGCTGGCCTGCAGGCCGGATGCATCACACGGAAGCTGCGCCCACCCCCAACTCCAGCAAAGGGAAAAAAGTCATGATACGTTGCAACATGTCACATGACGTGGTGAGTTTGACACTCCTGGTGTAAGGTCTCCTGCTTGGACTAGATGACCTACAAGATCCCTTCCAACTCTGTTATTCTATTCTAATAGAGCCTTTCATCCTTCTGAGGTTGGTAAAATGAGGACCCAAATGGATGGGGACAATACGCTGATGTTGTAAACCGCTTAGAGAGGGCTGTCTAGCACCATGAAGAAGTATATAAGTCTAAAGTACTATTGCTATTGCTATCCCTTCTGTGCATTTTTCTCCACCTATTATGCAGCTGTAGGCACACCCTCTCTTATCCGATCATTCTCTAGGCAACATTTCTTGCACCTGTTTCTCAAGGTCTTTCTCACATACAATTACATCGTCTGAATTTTACAGCCCAAATATGGTTCCATTGGCATCCTTCAGTCTCGAGAGACTATGGTGTCGTGCTCTGGAAAGAGGTCCTAAGGCAGCATCTGGTGTGGCTAAAAAGGCCAATTTGAGAATGGCAGTCCCTTCCACACTGAGGGCAGATACAATCTGTCCCCTGTCCAGCCCCCAGATTTCACTGGTTCCGGGACTGCCTCTTTGCCTCAGCCTGCCGCACAAGTGTCTCTTCGAATTGGAGAAGGCCATGCTGCGTCTTTAGCCTCCAGGCTGAACTATCAGAGGTCAAAGATTCCCAGCTGTTAATGTCCATCCCCAAGGCCTTTAGGTCCCTCTTGCAGATATCCTTATATCGCAGCTCAGGTCTCCCTCTGGGGTGCTTTCCCTGCACTAGTTCTCCATACAGGAGATCTTTCGGAATCCGACCATCAGCCATTCTCACAACATGCCCAAGCCAGCGTAGACATCGCTGTTTCAATAGTGTATACATGCTAGAGATCCCAGCACATTCCAGGACTGCACTATTTGGGACTTTGTCATGCCAGGTGATGCCGAGAATACGTCGGAGACAGCGCATATGAAAAGTGTTCAGCTTTCTCTCCTGCCATACGTGAAGAGTCCAAGACTCACTGCAGTACAAGAGTGTGCTCAAGACGCAAGCTCTATAGACCTGGATCTTTGTGTGTTCTGTCAACTTGTTACTAAGCCATACTCTCTTTGTAAGTCTAGAAAATGTGGTGGCCTCAATTAAAACCACTATGTTGTTGTTTTTTCCCCCCAATCCCATGTAGTTGTTTTGGGAACTGCTTTCAGCAGTTATTGCAGATGTGCAGACTGCTCACACTGAGCCACTAAGTCAGGATTCAGAACATGTTAGAAGCAATGATGAATTTTGCTATTAAACAGCCTATATTTTTTTCATTTTTAGGGGGACAGAGGCCTTCCTGGATTTGAAGGACTGAGAGGACAAAAGGTCAGTCTTATCCAAAGAATAAAACATATTTTAAAAATGAAACATAAACTGCAAACATTTCCTTCTTCTTTTCAATATTATACCCTCTATGGTTTTTTGCAGCCTTAAACAGAGTGGCCATATTTTTTTAATTGTGGCACTTTAACTAATAAGGGAGGCTTTCACAGAAAGAATGAGAAATTGCTAAAAGAAAGAACTATCCAGTGGTGGGATTCAGCCGGTTCGCACCACTTCAGCAGAACCGGTAGCTAATTTTTTGTTGCCCAGGCCCAGAATGGACTACCGGAAGTGGCATCCATGCAGAGAACCGGTTGTTTACATATTTGAATCCCACCACTGGAACTATTGTCTGATGACCACAACACTCTTATCTTTTAATAGCCACCACCTTAACCATGGCTGGCACTCAAGATGATTCCAAAGATGCTAAACCACAGCCAACTTCATAGAATGAAATGCAATGATTGAACAGGATTTTGCCTGTGTAAGAAATCAACCTTAAAAACTCATTCCATTCATGGCGTCCCACAGCATTTCTAAAATAGTGCCAGATACAATGCAGATTCCTGCTTAACACTCAAAGCAGACCTGCCTACACAACTGGTTCGATGTGTCGAGTGGTTTGTTTGACACTGACATGGTATTAAAGGCTTCTGCTTTTTCGTTTTCTTCTTTTAATGTTTGTTTTTTTCACCCATGATTTATGTTTGCACAGATTAATGCTTGGATGATAGTATTTTCCATCAACATCTTTGCAGATGGCATCTGTAAATGCTTTACAGTTATTTTGCTGTCTTAGTTTATTAGAATTTAGACCACAGGGCACTAGAAAAAGACAGTATAATAAGACCAAGGATATAACACATTGTAGTTTTATTTATTCTGATTTATTCATAACATTGGTGGATGCATATTTTCTGACTAACTCTACAGCTCTGGAAATGATAGATACCATTTGAACATATGCACAAAAGCAATATTCTTGGATGCAGATCCTATCTATGCAATCTTTTATCCTCCTCCTCCTCCTCCTCTTCTCCTTCCTTCCTTCCTTCCTTCCTTCCTTCCTTCCTTCCTTCCTTCCTTCCTTCCTTCCTTCCTTCCTTCCTTCCTTCCTTCCTTCCTCTCCATGTTAGATAAAGAGATGCATGTTTCACCATTAAGTTTTTATTTAAAAAACTGGCTATGATAATAAAGGTCAGTGGGGGGAAATTCCTTCTTGCTAACGTATCTTTATTTTTGTCAAGGGAGACATTGGACCAATTGGACCTCCTGGCCCAAGGGGAGACAAAGGAGAACCAGTAAGAAAATTTATGAGACCCTAAATATTCCTTTTTCGATCCTAATGTAATCATATACTTGTGAGAAAACTCATGCAGTTTAAAAAAAATCAGAATAGGTCCTGACGGACTAACTTAAATAAATTCTAAATCCAGATATTGAAGACCCCAGTTGAATATTTTAAAATAATTAGCTATGGAGGAGGTCTGCAGTGGTCTCAGGAACTCTGCCCACAGTAACATCCTTGACCTTCTCATCATAGGAAAAACAGATGGTAGAAATGTCCTCTTCAGACAGCCAAAGTCATAGTCATCTAAAAAGAGTTATAAATTCTATTTAGATCAGGGATGTCCAACTTTGGCAACTTTAAGACTTGTAGACTTCAACTCCCAGAATTCCCCAGCCAGCCATTTTGAGAATTGAAGTTCATTAGTCTTAAAGTTGTTAAGATTGGACACCCCTCATTTAGATCTTTGCCCATCCATATGGAGAAATCTTGGTTGGAAGAGACATAAATCAATGTGTTCATATATGTGTGTTTTCCCTGATTCAACATCTCACTACAGCCAAAGTTTTGTCATGAATTATTTCTGAAGGTATCTAAAGAACTAGCTTAAAAAAAATGGAAGCAGACATAATATTGACTTTCACAAAATTAGAGAGATTGTCCTTGAATCCACCTCCTTTCTTGCAGGAGAAATTCTAATTAGAATTTTTCAGATCTCATTTACCGGAACATATACCTAAAGTTTTACAACCTTTCATAAAAATATTTACCGCAGCTATCTTTCAAAGACCTCTTCTTATTATTGTGAAATATAAAATAGTGTTTTGATCCTTCCCAGTTTCAAAGAAATTAAATGGCAGAGCTAATAAAGGTGAGGTTTTCAACTGTTAAGTTCTACACCACCCTGTCAATTTGGCTGTCATCCAGTTGTATCAAAGAAATTATACCATCCCCCTACAATTATCTATATTAGCTAGGGATTATGGAAGCTGAAGTCCAACATACTTGGACAGCACCTGTTTGATGGACGTTCTTTTTTAGTTACGGTCATAATAGTAGAGACTTTTCCTTGACATCTTGGTTAGAATCTTCCACACAATCTGATTCATGCTTTACAACCTTGATGCTAGCCGAAGATGCAATGGTTTGTTAATCGGATGTGTTCAATTAATCAATGTGCTATTTCATAGCTTAATATAGCTGTTATCATTGTGCATTATTTCTGACCTTGCATATCTTTATCCTTGCATCTGTGGATCCTGGATTTATTAATTTCTCTTTTCAGGGTGGGGGAACATTTGGACGAGGAGAAAAAGGACAAAAGGTATCATTGAAATATAAGTTCAAGAGCGTCTTGAGTGTATGGTCTAGTTTGTGTTCATTTCGTGTGTCTCCCAGTTTCATTCCAGGTGCAAATTCAAAATCCTGGTTAGCACCTTCAAAATTCCATTTGGCATGAGGCCAGATATAATTAGTGGATCGCCACTCCCATAGGATATCTGCCAGCCCCATCAAATCAGATAGTTTGGGTGCTTTCTAGGTCCCCTCTAATAAATGATGTCCTCTGACAGGATCTGGGATGAGGGCTTTTTCAGTAGTGGTACCTGCCCTATAGAATTGTGTTCACAAGTTATCCAGAAGGCCCTTAACTTCTTGGCCTTTGGAATGACCTTTAAGATCTCATTGTTCCCCCAGGCATTGACCCTCTGTCTCTCCATCCATCCATCCATCCATCCATCCATCCATCCATCCATCCATCCATCTGCCATCTACCTGCCCAACTATCTACCTATCTACTCTTCTACCCATCTACCTGTCCATCCATAGATTAAAATCTGCTAGATGGAAAGTGCAACATCACAGTCCAAGGCCTACCTTGTCTGCATGTGTGTCAGAGACATATATAGGGGAAAAAAAGAATGGGGCTTGTGTCATGATGCTTCATGTAATGTCTTGAAGATCACAACTTCTCCCTTCCCTGTCAGGATGTCTGTCTGTCTGTCTGTCTGTCATGTCAGGAGTAAAAAGATGCTGTCTGAAGTCCTCATGGCCTAGTTGTTTCCTAAATTCGGCACCATTGTCGAGACTAAGACTAGCTAAAACGAGGGAGAAAGTATTCTTCTGTTTCTTGAACACATGAAGTAACGACGTAAAAGGGGGAAAGGGGGGAGGGGGGGAATAAAGTAGAATGCAAAACTGAGTTTCTTCACTGTCCGTCTTTTGCAGTGGGACACGATGAAGTATGACACTTCTTCTAGACAGAAAGTTTCCCAAGTCTTTGTCAGCTTTCTTGTCCCTTCATGCCCAGATAAGAAAACTAAGATTTGTTGTTCTTTTATTTTATTTATTTATTTATTTATTAATTAAACTTTTACCCCGCCCTTCTCCTTACGGACTCAGGGCGGCTAACAACCAATAAAATACAAATACACCCCAAGACACCCCTTAAAACTTGGTTAAAAAGAAATATTTAAATTGGCTATAATTAATTTAAAATGTTTAAGAACCCCACTAAAAAATTTCCCCTTAGGCCAGTCCTGCTTGCTGAAATAACCATGTCTTGAGGGCGCGGCGGAAGGAAGGGAGATCCGGAATCACCCGGATCTCTGGGGGTAGCTCGTTCCAGAAGGTGGGGGCTCCCACCGAGAAGGCCCTCCCCCTGGGAGTCGCCAGCCGGCACTGTCTGGCTGACAGCACCCTGAGGAGACCCACCCTGTGGGAGCGTACCGGCCGATGGGGGGTAATCTGCGGCAGAAGGCGGTCTCGGAGATATCCAGGTCCGATGCCATGGAGCGCTTTGAAGGTGATAACCAACACCTTGAAGCGCACCCGGAAGGCCACCGGCAGCCAGTGCAGCTCGCGCAGCAGCGGTGTTACATGGGAGCAACGAGTCCCTCCCAACACCGCCCGCGCGGCCGCATTCTGGACCAGTTGAAGCCTCCGGGTGCTCCTCAAGGGGAGCCCCATGTAGAGAGCGTTACAGTAGCGTTACAACACAACAACAGTTGTTGTTGTGTTGTGTTGGTTGTGTCTTTATTTTTTCTTTTCCCTTTGGAACACAGCAATTACAGGGTTTCTGTTTTATTCACTGACCCAGAATACTGAGCATATAATTGTTTTGAGATCCTGTAATTGCCCGTCTAAGCAGTTGATTTCTCAGCCACCACAGAAATTTCAGGGAGGGCTTGCAAGTTTATTTGGTTTTTTCTTGGCCTTAGAAGAGCCTGCAACATTTTATTCTGATTTTTCATCCTTCCCTGGAAAGCAAATGGCCATTCATGGTAATGCACTGACATCTACTGGATGCGTTGATAAGGTGGAAAATTTTCCCTTGCAGGAAGCATTTGAGCAAAAATGGGCATAGAAATCTAGAGAAACTGATAAATTTGCCTTGTTAGCAAACCCTGTGATTAAGTTCCTTTTCAAAAATATCAACAGGACTCCTTGTGGATTGTAATGCTTTTGTTCCTCTTACCTATTTTAGCAGAATGCTATGTTTTATGCAAATATTTTCCATTCTGCTCTTTTAGGGTGAAAAGGGACCCCAAGGCTTACCTGGTCTAATGGGTGAGAGAGGAGAAAGGGTAAGTATCTGTACAATAATAAAATAAAAAAAGATAAATAAAATAAAATAGTAAAATAAAATCTATATAAATAAAAATGTAAATGTTGGTTTGTTCAAAATCTTAAATCTCTGAAAGTTCTTCACCAATTGCTTTGAAATTTTGACACAACGTTGCATTAGAATATGTGTGTGTTTTTATATACCTATATTATATAGATGTCACATTTGGCACTGTTAAAAAACAGCGCCAAATGTTGGACGTAAAAGTAACACACGCTTTTACCAGACTGAGCCACAGCAACGCGTGGCTGGGTACAGCTAGTAATAAAATAAAATAGTAAAATAAAATATTTTTTTCAGGGGCATAAAAATAAATACAGGCAGTGATTATAACAGCTGCAATTTTATATGACTTTTTCTGCAATTCAATCAAATGCAAAAATTTGAACATCAAGTATGACATAATTCAGTAGAAACTGAAAACGGAACTCATAAAGTCATAATGGTCAACTGCTTGAATCAGAATGACACGTTCAGTAAATTTTGAGATCTGGATAAGCAATAGCAATAGCACGTAGATTTATGTACTGCTTCATACTGCTTTGCAGCACTCTCTAAGCAGCTTAAAAAGTCAGCATATTGCCCCTAATTTGGTTATTCTAAAGCTTAAATATAATTTTTTCCATTTCCCATCTCATTAATTTCTTGGATCTGATTTAACATCTGTTCATTGAAACATTTTGCTTCAAGGTAGCTTGAAAGGAAAAAGAGAAAGAAGGAAAATATAGATCAAGTGCTATGGAACCAGTTCTAAAAAAACTATTACTTGAGTACTAAAATATTTCTTGGCTGTTATCATTAAAGAACAGAGATTTTTACTGGGCTTTTAAGCATCTGTGCTGGACCAGTATGTAACTCTGGCCAGAGCATATATTTAGCTTATTAAACTGTGTGTAGAGCAAGTAGCATCTTAAGGGTTAAAAGCTGTATCCTTAAAAGAACTGTGTTAGAGCATTTAGCATTTAAAGGGTTAAACGTTGTCTCCTTAAGAGATGGCCTCTGGGAAATGTAGTCTAGTTGGTAGTCAGTCCTATATCTTATCTAGTCAGTGGGAGGGGCTTCAAAGTTTATTACAGGATGTCCTGGTTAGTGCCAGGGTTGTAAAAGCCTTTGTTTAATCAAGCATCATGCACGCATCGATTGGCATCTGTAACCATGCCTAGCTGAGATGGGGAATTATTTCTTTTTACCTACAAGAATGGACAGCTTTTAACCCTTAAGATGCTACTTAGTCTACACACAGTTTTCTAAGCTAAATATATGCCCTGGCCAGAGTTATATACTGGTCCAGCACAGCATCTGAGGGACAGAGAGATTATAATTTAACTGCCTTCTTAATATTTTATTTCTCTTAGTCTGGGGATGTGTGGAGAAAGGAAAAGAGAAGATTGAACACATTTGATGGCATTTTTAAGGATACTGAGACACGAGCAATTGTTTATCTTGAACTGCTCATGGTTTAGATAAGAGGGATGTGGCTTTTTACCAGCTTATCATACATATCTGCTGTCTTGATATTTGCTGAACCTAGAAATCCTTCAAGCCCTATTCTCACAGAATCTCTTTAGTAAGTTTTATTAAGAAAAAAAGGAAGGGGATTGTAGGAATTATGACAACTAAACTCTTTACAATTTACAACCCATGTATGTCGAAGAACATTTACTGGAAGAGAATATTTTAGCTCAGGGTTCAACCGTAGAGTCCTTGATGTTCCCTGAGCTTGGTTGTTTGCAGATGTTTGAACATAATCAGTATGAGGTTTACTGCTTGTTTATGCTTGTGTGTGTGTGCGCGCACACCCACATACACACCCTGTCAATTTTGATGGAGGTCTGGAAAAGAGGAGAAAGAAGGAATCTACACCACATGATATCACAGTGTTCCAATATCTGAGAGGGTGCCACAAGGAAGAGGGGGGTCAAACCACCAGAAGGCGGGACAAGGAACAATGGATGGAAACTGATCAAGGAGAGAAGCAACCTGGAATTAAGGAGAAACTTCCTCACAGTGAAGACAATTAACCAGTGGAACAGATTGCTGTCAGAAGTTTGTGGGTGCTCCATCACTGGAGGCTTTTAAGAAGAGACTGGACAGCCACTTGTCTGAAATGGTATAGGGTCTTCTGCTTGAGCAGGGGGTTGGACTAGAACAGGGCTTTTCAACCAGCGGTACGGGTACCACCTGTGGTACATTGGCACCTTGCAGGTGGTACGTGACCATCCTAGAAAAGTAGCGGGGGAGGGGAATGAGCTGAACTGGTGGCAGCACCACACAAGCCTGAGCGAGAGATGGCTGGAGCTGCAGGGCTGTCAGGGCTCAGCAGAAGCACCAATCAGCTGGAATGTTGCAGCATCTCCAGGGTCTTGTGATTTACATTCAGATGCTTGGCAACTGATTCATATTTATGATCGTCACAGTGTCCCAGTGTCATGTCAAGTGACCAAAACCTGCTGCAATACCCAGCAGAGGGGGGGAGAATAAAAATCAAACACCCCCCTACCCCACCCTCGCTGCCAATCCTCAACAGAAATGCTCACAATAGTGAAAACCTTGGACAGGAGGAAGAGCACCGCCGGGTGGACAGGCAGGTGTCTTGCTCGGCTGTGGCTTGGGGGGCACTTTTTTCAGTGCCATTGTAACTTCGAACAGTCACTAAGTGAACTGTTGTAAGTCGAGGACTACCTGTTACTTTATCAGTTTTTTTCCTTTTTTTTTTTTTTTTTTGGTCATCAAGTTTTTGACCCCTTGCTAGGCGACTGGTGTTGCCATATCCTAAAAATGGTACAATGGGTGAAAAGGTTGAAAAGCCCTGGACTAGAAGACCTCCAAGGTCCCTTCCAACTCTGTTATTATTATATCATCAAAACTGGCAGGGCAAGCTACTTAGTTGAGTAATGAAATGTCTGCAAGCAAACAACCAAGCTCAGAAAGCATGAATAATCCCAAACTATCTGCTGCACCTTTTGAGTTTGGAAATTGACATTATGGTACATCACTCCAACAGCATTTATCAAATAATTTAATTCACTGCTTAATCCCTGTATTTTGGAAGTGATGATATATCAACTAGGAGATCACAAATTAATGTGGCTAGAGTTGAGTGTGCCTAGATTTGTCTTCTTTATTATTCAGGTCCTCCTGCCTTTAACCAATGCTATTTTAAAATATCACTATGATTTCCCATTAATTTTGTCGTCATAATCTGTATTCTTTTAGGGTTCCATTGGTGCATCCGGCATCCCAGGGAACGATGGAGCCAAAGGAGAAATTGTAAGCTTTTCTCTTCTCTTTTTTTAAAATCCTCTTTTCCTTGTAACGTAAACCAGGTGTTTGGATCAATCATTATTGAATGGAACATGTCTAGGGGATTAATATTGTGGTTCCCAATGTAAGAAAACAAATAAAAGCAGGTTATTAACCTGAACAAGCCTATTGTTGGGCCAAGGGAGCAAAGAGACTTCTTATAGATTATTGGTTCTGGGAAGCTCTGAGGAGGAATTTCAGTTGTCATCCATTAAAATGCTACGCTGTGACTAGAGAGTTTACAGAAGCAGTTGAGCAAAACAGTTCAGCAAAACACAGCTATTTATTTCTCTGCAAACAAAAGTATGCCAGCTGAAATTCGATGGGTGGAAACACGGGAACTCTGGCGGAATCTGAAAAGAATTATTATCCACTTCTGTGTCTACAAGGGTGCAAGCAATCTTCTTCAGCAATAGTACACATTTTTTTAAGGTAAACATTTACCCTGTCCAGTAGTGTCCAACTCCTCCACCATACCCTGATGACTGAGAATCTCCATAGACAACACTGGTGAAGTTCTCTCTTCCAGAAAACTTGGAGTAATCGTGTGAAAAACTTTCCATTTCTCTCAAAATAAGCATCTCTTTTGGTTTCATAGATTATGGTTTTTCAGTATACCCTGGTTCCTAAGGTGTGCACAGCAAGTCTTTGCAATAAATATTATTTTGCCTTTTTTTAGGGAGAACCTGGTCTTCCTGGAGCATCTGGCCTTCCTGGACCATCTGGACCAAAGGTGACCATATATGAATCTATTTTAAAAAGATTTTAAAAAGATGTTGTGATTCTAGAAAGAGTACAGAGAAGAGCAACAAAGATGATCAGGGGACTGGAGGCTGAAACATATGTAGAACGGTTGCTGGAATTGGGTATGTCTAGTTTAATGAAGAGAAGGACGAGGGGGGACATGATAGCAGCGTTCCAATATCTCAGGGGCTACCCCAAAGAAGAGGGAGTCAAGCTATTCTCCAAAGCGCCTGAAGGCAGGACAAGAAACAGTGGATGGAAACCAATCAAGGAGAGAAGCAACCTAGAACTAAGGAGAAACTTCCTGACAGTTAGAACAATTAACCAGTGGAACAACTTGGCTTCAGAAGTTGTGAATGCTCCAACACTGGAAGTTTTTAAGAAGAGATTGGACAACCATTTGTCTGAAATGGTAAAGGGTTTCCTGCCTGAGCAGGAGATTGGACTAAAAGACCCAAAAGGTCCCTTCCAACTCTATTATTGTTATTTATTGGAAAAAAAATTTTTTTATTACAGTACTTACTCTAAGTGTCCTCAAAGTCCTTTCTAAATGACAAACACTAAAGGTAGAACCCGAGTCTACGTGGTTCAAGGACTAGTCTTCTCTGTGGATTGAGGATAAGGATGTATTGTCAAACAGATTTTAGACTAAGTGACCTTTTACATCATAGAAACTAATACATAACTTACTAGATGTATAGAGGCTTTTTGATAGTCCCTTTGTCCCCTTAAATACTATTATTTTTCCAAATAGCTGCAAAGTAATATTTACTTATTTCCACTCTACTGCAATATAATTCTGTAAAGTTGTCAACATATTTTTCCCTTACTTCCTTAGTCAGCTTTTTACACTAATGTAATGGCTCATTTATTAATGTGCCAATACTTGACTATACTGAGAATGTTGTGTTTGATTTCTAAAATACAGTAATAATAGCTTGCCTGGCTGAAAACCTATTTGAGTCATCAAAGATTAATAGCGATACTAATTTTGATTTATAATCTCCTTTGTATTTAAGTTTCTGGTGTGCTTTTTTACAGTTTCAGCAAAATATCCACCAGCATTTGTATTAATGTTTTTGCAACCTAAAAAAAGTCAATACAACTCTATACTGTTTCTTTTCAAATTTTGACTCAGGGAGTTGTAGACCATTATTCATAACCTCCAAACCAAGACACACTTTCAGTGTCTCCCCTACAGTGGAAAATGCAAGACCAGGACACTGATTTATCTTAAAGGGCAACTAATTTGGAAATTCTTAGGGGGAAAGTAACACAATTAGACAATAGATTAGTTTTGGGTCCTGGTACATTAGTCCATTTTGATGCCACCCTTTCTCTCCTTCATACCTCAACTTCCTTGGATTTACAAATTTATATTTTCCACATTCCTTCCTTCCGTGTAAATGGCACATAAACCATTGTTCCCAGCCAGCATGTATAAGGCTGAAGGCCTGGTGATCTCATGGATACATCATGTAATTGATGTTGGCCATTAGTATTGTTTTCTTCCAGGGTAACTTTCTGAGACATTCTCTGGATTTGGACAGCTAATAAATTTGAATGAATGAATGAATGAATGAATGAATGAATGAATGAGTGAATGAATGAATGAATGAATGAATGAATGAATGAATGAATGCATATATACATACATGCATACATATATATACACATATATACTTTTTATTTTTATTTCCCAGTCTAAGCCTTAGCTCTTACATTATCTGGAGCTTCTGACTTCAGTGAAGATCAGCTAAGTGCTTTCTCTTAGTTGAGTCAAACACATGCAGCCCCTCCTAAATTTGTTGTCGGCTTAATCCAGTGAATCCGTAAATTAATCCATGTGTGTGACATGCATGTGATGGCTTAATCCTGGGATGGAATAAGTAGCTGATAAAGTACCCTTTATCATCTGGTGCAACATATGGACAATGCCATGACTTTTCATCTTTATGTCAGGTTATCCACAATTGTTCAGTCTCAAGGAAAAAAAATATGCTGTTGATTAGACACAAATAGATGGTGGAGGACAGGAAGGCCTGGAGGAACATTGTCCATGGGGTCGCGATGGGTCGGACACGACTTCGCAACTAACAACAACAACAGACACAAATAGCCACCTGGTTTTAGCGCTCAAGTAGTTTGCTTTTCAGAAAGGCTATCAAGATGTTTACAATATTGTAGAATTACTTTTTAAAGAGGATTTACACTTGTTCATGTAAATAAACTACCATAGATTTTGATTGTGTCCTCAAACCTTGTTTTCTTTTCATTTTTGCTTAGGGAGAAGAAGGGCGTCTAGGTCCCCCAGGGCGTCAAGGTTATGTTGGAGCACCTGTAAGTCAGGATTTGTTGTTGTCGTTAATTTAATATTCTACATGGAAATTTGAATCTAATTTGTAAAATTGTCTGTCAAGAAGATATGTGATTCTCAAACCAGAACCAGAGAATTGCATATTATACATAGATATTTGGCAGGTTATCGAAGTTAAGGAAGGTAGAACAATTCCATTCAATAAGGTCAAAGCCAGGGCTATGCAGCCCTTCTGATTCAGTTCCCAAGATATGTTTTCTGATAGTCCAACCCTGGAGAAGATGAAGGGTGGAGAAGAAGCTTCTTTAATATCCCTTGAAGTTTGGAATCAAATGCAGAATGGATTTACTCAGAAGTCCATTTAATTCCACAATGTGTGTCATGCATCTGAGGTCAGCTATGGACATAATAGTTCCTTAGGAATTTGTATTTGAGCCATAGTATTTTGCAATCTGCAGGTAACATATTGATAAGCCTGTACAATGAATTTATATAGGCTTATCAATATGCACAGTAGACAAACAAATTGTAGTTTCTTTTACTATCTTTAGAATCTTTAAGTCTGCATTACATTTTCAGACATCTGAACCAGCTTGAGTATTTGCATAATCCAAATGGGCAAAATAGAAAAGGATTAGTAATTAACATATGCCAGATGTAAGTATTCCTTGTAGACATGCCCTCTCTTTCCCATTCATTCATCATATTCTAGACACATTGTGTAACAGTGTTGGTTGCTTAATGAGAAATAAATGCATTTTTTTAGTCTTTAATTTGCTGTAATTTAATTGTTCAGTTCCCAAATGAAACAATGTTTGTTCAGGAGTAAAACATCTTCATAATAATTAGGGTTTTT
>NW_015388809.1:24398-27948 GCF_001527695.2 Protobothrops mucrosquamatus
GTAAGTATTCCTTGTAGACATGCCCTCTCTTTCCCATTCATTCATCATATTCTAGACACATTGTGTAACAGTGTTGGTTGCTTAATGAGAAATAAATGCATTTTTTTAGTCTTTAATTTGCTGTAATTTAATTGTTCAGTTCCCAAATGAAACAATGTTTGTTCAGGAGTAAAACATCTTCATAATAATTAGGGTTTTTTGGTTTCAGCGTTTCTTTTATAGGTTGTAACTATATCCCATTTACCTGATATTAGTTTTCACAGAATATTGAAGAATAATTTAGATTGTTCTTTGCAGTAATTTTGACTCCAAGGAATTTATACACATAGACTTATCCATCCGGTGAGCTGCTATACACAGTTAAGTTCAAGGAGATGGTCAATTTTGTAGAACTTATCCATAGCAAGTGTGCATATATTGACCTCAACAAAGCTCATCTAGATTGATTCTAATTCTATGGCTTCTCATCACATGGATTATACTGTACATCTTTTTTTCTTTATAATGTCAGCTTTCACTTGTTGAATAATGTCCCTGTTCATCAGATGAGATCATGTCTTTTGTTGGAGAAGGTTACGCAGTTTTCACTAGCTTCCTTTAGCTGGCTGCAAAACAGGTTACTTTTAATTTTTTTAAATAGCTTAAAGTCAAAATATTGAGTTTATTGATCAACGCTCCAAGACCAATTAGCACAAATTACTGTATAGTTTTATTCTATGTGGGGTCCTTGCCGCTTTCTGAGCTTGGTTGTTTTTTTGGGGGGTTTCTGGGTTTTTGCAGATTTTTCATTACCAAACTGCTAGCACTGATGATGTTACCTAGTTTGGTTTTGAAATGTCGGCAAGAAGACAACGAAGCTCAAACTCATTTCAATCCTGAGCTAGAAATATCCTCCTCTATCAGTTTTATTCAAGAAAGGTCCTTAATCAATTGAGTCTAAAATAACTTCTTTCTTTAACAGCACTCAACATTGATTAAGCCACTCTGAGAACATTCCTAGCCTGTTCATAACTCATCTAGTTATTCTCATAGTTATTGGTGTCAGTATGATTCCTGTAATTTCCTACTTTCTTTTTCTTTCTTTTTTTAGGGTTTGCAAGGGGAAAGAGGAGAAAAAGGACCCCGTGGTGACAAGGTGCAAATAATTTATCAAATAATATCCCATGAATATGAGTACAAGTTTGGAACAGAAATTGGCTCATGAAAGACATTCCATGTCAAATATGTTATACTTAGGACAATGCATTTCTCTGGAACTCCACTTGAGTTAGATCATTTTATAACTCATGTTATATATAATACATTCTATGCAGGCTACACACATGTAATGTGACCAGGAATCTTCACCCTTGTCATTGATCAAACATGGTCTGCATAAAGATATCAGTTCATTATTTGAATTTATCAGATTTATCAAATAATTAACTCACTGCCTTTCAGACATTCTCAATCTCAGCACTGAAGCAAACAAAAGTGGTATTTTCTGGGTTTAATTTTGGAAACACTATGTAGGGAATAGATTGGAGATATTGTCCAAAGATGGGGTGGTAATTGGGTTGTCATGCTGGGCAACTGAGAAGAAAACAGTCAAAACCAGGTACACAATTCAGTGCAGGTTGGAGTTTAGAATCCATGACAGGAAATCAAACAAGAAATGATTTTTTTAAAAAGCTAGCCATTCAAATCTACTTCCATATTTAATCCCAGGCAAATGTGTTCATGATAATGCAGCTTTTCCAAGATTACCTCATGGAATGAGATCTCCAACAGAGCTTTTATATTTGTTTGCTCAGGGAGAACATGGCCTTGACGGTTTTCCTGGGAAGCCTGGCTTGGATGGAAAACAGGTATGTGGTTAATTTTTAAATTTAAAAAAATAGAATCCTTTTTAGAACTAGTTGTGTATATGCAATACAAAGACTTAGGATTGGTAATCAACTTCTGCAATGAAGGCTTTGCATAAACCTAACACCAAGTTCTACCAAACATCCTCTACATCAGGGGTCTTCAAACTTGGCCCTTTTATGACTTGTGGACTTCAACTCCCAATTCTGGGAGTTGAAGTCCACAAGTCATAAAAGGGCCAAGTTTGAAGACCCCTGCTCCACATTTTAAATGGTGGCTCCTCAAGTGGCCTGATGGGGTGACAGAAAAGCATTATGGCCTCTACAAAATGGTTTACATGAACAACCTGATTCATTTCAGGTCCTCCATCTCGCAGTTGAAAAGAACACATCTGTTTGTTTTAGTTGATGACCACTGCTGACTGGAGGAATGTTTTCCCCTCTGTCTATCACACCCCATGTTTTCCAATGAGATTCTGAAAACATTTTTCAGCCTACTCTACATGAGACTATCCTGCAGGACAAACATGTTGGCTATGTTCTCTGTGGGGACAAATTAATCATTTGGATCCAAGTTCCAATAATCAAACAGGCCAAATAAGCTTTGTGCTTTTTTTCTACAAAGAGAAGGAGTAGGGGTGATGTCAAAGCAGTCTTCCAATATTTGAAGAGCTGTCACAGAGAAGAGAAGGTCAACCTACTCTCCAAAGCACCTGAGGGCAGGACAAGAAGGAATGGATGGAAGTTTATCAAGGAAAGAAGCAACCTAGAATTGAGGAGAAACTTCCTATTAGTGAGAACAGTTAATCAGTGGAAACTTGCCTTTAGAAGTTGTGGATGGGGGTGATTAATGGAATATATATTAACTGGATTAAGAGTGTGTTCTCTTTTTAGGATGATAGGGTTACTTGTAAGAAAATTATTATGTAATGTTGAGTTAATCTAATAAGATGATTTGATTGTTTGATAACACGGATCTTATTAGTTACGACAATTAACTGGATGTAATTTGAATTTTGTTTAATAGATTGAAATGATTCAAGGTCTGATTGTTTTCCGTCAGTTTAAAGAGATTGATTAATTGATGGACTAGATATCTATAGGATATTAATATGTTATTTTAATTAATGGATATTAGTGGAGGAAGAATTAAATAAGATTTATGATAAAATTAAGAAACTAGAATATATTTGGAAGGGATACCCAAATTGATAATGTTTGTGCTTAAAGTTTATTTATTTTTTTATTTATTTTTTAAATTTATATCCCGCCCTTCTCCTTGCGGACTCAGGGCGGCTAACAACCAGATAAAAAGTACAAAAATATCCAACAACAAATTTAAAAGTTAATTAAAAGGGAAATATTAATGATTGGTCTGATTAAAATTATAGTTAAAACCGCCTCTAAAAGTTTTCCCCTAGGCCAGTCCCGCAAGCTGGAATAACCATGTCTTAAGGGCGCGGTGGAAGGAAGGGAGATCAGGGATCACCCTGATCTCTGGGGGCAATTCATTCCAGAGGGTGGGAGCTCCCACAGAGAAGGCCCTCCCCCTTGGGGTCGCCAGCCGGCACTGTCTGGCCGACGGTACCCTGAGGAGACCCACTCTGTGGGAGCGTACAGGTCGATGGGGGGTAATCTGCGGCAGGAGGCGGTCTCGGAGATATCCGGGTCCGATGCCATGGAGCGCTTTAAAGATGATGGTCAGC
>NW_015388809.1:29610-44456 GCF_001527695.2 Protobothrops mucrosquamatus
CGGTCCGGAAGTCCATCCTAAGGAGTGCATGATCTGACCATGACAAGGGCTCTATAATTATCTCCCCCATTTCCAGATCATTCTGCCACTGGCCAGAGACAAAAATTAGATCCAGTGTGTGTCCTCCCGTGTGAGTGGGTGCATGAACTAATTGGGTCAAGTCCATGGTCGTCATGGAGGCCAAGAACTCCCGAGCCACCACTGATGTTTCGCCCGCCGATGGCAGGTTGAGATCCCCCATGACTATAAGTCTGGGGGTCTCAACTGCCACCCCGGCTATCACGTCAGCCAGCTCAGGCAGGGCCGTTGACACATAGCAGGGGACCAGGTATATTATCAACAGGCCCACTTGCACCCCTTGCCCCCACTTCACAAGGAGGGACTCTGCACCGTCTATCTGAGGCACAGTGGCCTCCCTTGGACACAGGCTCTCCCTTATAATGACCGCTACCCCCCCGCCCCTACCCCGGGCTCTCGGCTGATGGAATGCCTGGAAACCCGGTGGGCATAGATCAACAAGGGGAACTCCCCCTTCCATGCCCAACCAGGTCTCGGTGATACCTGCCAGGTCCGCACCCCCCTCTTGAATAAGTTCTTGAATGAGGGGGGCCTTATTTACCACGGACCTGGCATTGCACAACATCAGCCGATGGTCCCGGGCCTGAGGATCTAAGGTCCCTGGAAGTCGAGTAGAGCCCTGAGGATCGGAGCATCCACAAGCTTGTAAGCAGCGTGTGCGTGCTCCCAAAACCCGATATGGTCCTCTGCTCCCGCCATATCTGCCCCTCCCACCGACCATACCTATCACACCACCCTCCGCTAAAGTTAATTTGATTATGATAGTGTAAATTTCTAAAGCTTTAAAAACAGGTATAGGTTGAATAAATTTAAGCTAGAATTGGACTATTTTAAATAAATTAGGCTACTTAAGGGAAAAAGAGAGGGAATATTAGATGTATTGACTGAATTATGTATATATGTTTTGTCTTTGGATGTTTGACTACCCTAACACCATGGTGTGTCTTGAGCATTTTGTTTGAAAAACTAAAAAAACAATAATTTTTTTTTCTAAAAAAAAAAAGAAGAAGAAGAAGTTGTGGATGCTCCATCACTGGAGGTTTTCAAGAAGAGACTATATAGCCATTTTTCTGGAATGGTATAGAGTCTCCTGCTTGAGCAGGGGGCTGCACTAGAAGACCTCCAAGGTCCCTACCAACTCTGTCATTCTGTACTCTGTATTCATGCAAAACAGATTAGGTTGCTTATTTGCTTCTGACTCTTCAAGATCTAATGGACAACATTTTATCAGGATTATTTATCCATAACTACTTCTTTGCATTCATATAGGTTTATGGTTCTGGCATTAATATTCCATGCTTGGGAGTTTACTGAAAGAAGCAGCTGGCCACTAAAGAATACAGGATGATGGATTAATTGAATCATTAGTCTAATCAACACAGTTCTTATATTGTTAGATGGGTGGAAAGTCTGGTATGTTTACTAGTGTAAGCTTGATGAATTAGTAGTCTCAGTACAATAGGGTTTCAAAAGTGAGTTGTACAGTTTTGATTTATTTGCCTGTATGTTCCAAAAACAAATTAAAAGAACAAAATTCTCCCATCTAAAAGCTGCTGCTAAAACAAACTTGTTCCACCAAAAAACTTCTCCCACATATTATTACTCAACTTTAAAGCAGGCAGGTTTACATCTTTTTTTCATAAGAAACAACAGTTCTTTTTCAATGTTAGAGGCAATTTTACAGTACAGCACAGCTTTGATTTGAAATTGGAATATTTATTTCCAACTGAAAATATTCCATTATGTTGTAATATAACTTCACTTTACTGGGACTTTTAAGAAAACCCAATGGTCATCTCTTCTGATCCTTGTCTTTATTTTAAAGCTTATTACTATCTTGAACACCTTTTGATATCTGGTTATTTTTATTTCAGGGTGCCAAAGGAAGTCCAGGTCAACCTGGACCTGTAGGACCACAAGGAGAGAAGGTAAAATGAGAATTATATAAAGGAATGATGTATGTGTTTTCATGCTTTGAAAATTATTTTAAAAATAATTGGAGTGTAGGAGACAGCAAGCTTGAAAGCAGATGCATCTTTTTTTTAAAAAAAAAATGCATTGAAGATACAGCTACCATAAATAAATAACCTCTTTTAAAAAACTGCATCTTTTTCAGGCAAATGCCTGAAAATTTTCTATTTTCAGGTTTGAAAATAGATGTTGCTTCTTTAAACAGTTCCTATGCTTGCAGTCCCTCCAAACCTTTTCTACTTCATTTTTGTACAGTAACTTCTATACAAATGCTGCAAATATCTGGCTATAGGTATTTATAACCTGCTTGTATTCAAGTTTATTCATTCGGTTTCATTTATCATCAGGAACAAAATCTATTTAGTCCGTAAGAGTTTCTTACTGGCTTGATGGCACATAATCCATATTATTTCAATAATTTTCATTATGCCACCAATACCGTAATCATATTTTTAATGATCGTAGTTTTTGCATATTTCAGTAGCTGCAATCTACAGGGATAAGTCATTGATGTAGCTTTTCCTTTTTGGTTACACATTTTGTTGTTGTTTATTCCACACTGGAAATTTATGGTGATTCTTGTGATCTAGTGGTAAGATACATCTATGGAGTATATATAGAGACAAATAGCAGTTTATGCTGTCCAGGAAGGTCTAGGAAGGCTTTTTCAGTTCTTCCCAGACAATTTTTTTTATAAATCAGTGTTTCTCAGCATTGACAACTTTAAGAGATAAGGACTTCAGCTCTCACAGCCATGCTGGTTGAGGAATTCTGACAGTTTAGGCCCTATAGTTGCAAAGGCTGAGAAACATTAGTATAAATTAGTTAAGGAGGCTGTAGGAGACTCTTTCAGATCATCCATGTAATTATTTGTCTCTGATTTCTTTTCAAATATAGGGTGAAATTGGATCTCCTGGAAAACCAGGCTCAGCAGTAAGATTTATTTTATGCACAGCTTTAGCGTGGGATGGTGAAAAAATTAATTCTCTGGAATTGATGTGGGATTTGTAACATCTCCTATCTTTGATAAAAGGAAGCCATATTAATGTCCATGGATTAAGGCTAAAAAATAAATAAATCTGAAATTGGAATGTGTCCAACTGGTCATGCTTTGCAGGTTGGGGATCAAGAGGAAGAAATTTTGAGGAGAGCTTGTGGGAATAATGTGGGAATAATGAAGTGGAGGCTAATTCCTCACACATGCTCCTTAATGATTAAGGATCATTAATCAAGATTATGATTAAGTTTACAAGCCTGAAATAGGTTAGAAATTGATAGGCAAATCACTTATGTTGTACACATGGATATCAGCCTAATAGATCATTAATGGTAATAATGCTTTGATTATACATGGGACATAGGCCACTTTTAAAAAATATATGTTGGATAACATTTTGAACTGCTCTAACTGCTGTTACCATGTGTTCATTTTGCAAAGGGTTCTGAAGTTGTCCTACAAATTCTATTAAGATCTCACTACTGATATTGTTATTTCAGTATGTATAAAATGCCACAGGCTGAAAGGACCATTTCACATAACAATTCAAAGCAAAATGGTCTCATTTTTCATAGTCATTACCATTTTTTTTGTCAGGTTAGTGAAACAGATTTCATAGGTTAACCTCTCGCCAGTTTTTAAGCTGAATTGCATCACTTATGAAGATTCCCCATGCAGGCCAATCTGTAGTTTTATAAAACAGTGTAGCTGACTCAGAGTTGTGTCATAGCAAATAAGTTACTTGCTTCCAATTCAGTTTGGAAGCAATGTATAGTATGTAAGTTTACTCTTAGCTTTGCTACTCACGGTGGTCATTAGTGTTGGCACCAAGTCAGATAGAAATAGTTTCTCAAATGTAATTTCACACAATTGTTGAGACAATTAATCACTAGTGTTTCAATAATATGCTTGGTTTACATTTGTATGCTGTAAATGTCTTTCACTGTCTTCCCTCCACTCATCCCCCCACCCACCTATATGGACCTCAGATATAATCCCTATATAACCCTAAAGCAGTGGTTCTCAACCTGTGGGTCGGGACCCCATTTGGGGTCGATCGACCATTTCACGGGGGTCGCTAAGCAAGGCTGTCCGCCATTTTTTTTGTCTGCCATTTTTTTTGTCCGCCATTTTTTCCCCTTTTCCGGCGGGTGCCTTACCTCCCTTGGGCTGGGCCAGCTGGTGGTCGGCCTGCTCCGTCTCTGCCGCTTGCCAGCTACGCCTCAGCCGGCGCAGGGGGTGGAACCACGCATGCGCGGTGCTCCCGGGCAGGGAAAGTCCTCAACTTACGACCGGTTTAGTCCTCGACTTACAACCGGTTTAGTCCTCAACTTACGACCGGTTGGGGTCGCGGCATTAAAAAGGTTGAGAACCACTGCCCTAAAGACTATCTCTTGACTACCAAAATGCTAGACTTCTTTTTCCCTTCATTTTTCATAGATAATCTTTTTGTTTGTTTGTTTCAGATCGAAGGCTTGAAAGGAGATCAAGTAAGTGTTCCTAAATTCTTTAGTACAGGTGATACATGTACAGGTAGAATATTTTCAAGGTTACTTAAACTCATTCTCTCTGTGCTCAGACATGATATCTCTATCTCTTAATTGTTTAAGTCATGGAAAACTGACCACCCCCCCCCCAAAAAAAATACAATGCACTACTTAAAAGCTGGGTTCTGCATACCCTTCCACTATATAAAACAACTGCATCTAATTAAAATAAAAAAGGGGTACCAGACATAATCAAGACCATTTGATAAGGCCCACCCCAGAAAATCACCAGAAAACAATTAACTCTTAATAGATGTAAAAAGGAACAGATCAATCAAGTATCTGAAACAAAAGCCTTGATTCATTCTTATGCACTTTAGATGGATCTTGTCAATATGTTAAAAAACTTGATACAAAAATGCTAGTCATCTCAGATAATATCATGCTACACTTACCTTCCGTGCTATTTTTGTTGTTTTAACTTGAGGTGTAAAATAAAAAAATCTTCCACTTAGAGAATGATGAAAAGTAAATATTATAAATCTCAGACCCCAGAATCCATCCCATCAGGAGAGTTTAAATGCAAAGCAAAACTTCACCATGCCTTTTTTAACTTTGAAATTTGTTTATAGGGAGCTCCTGGCCCACGGGGACCGATGGGGCCTCCAGGAACTCCTGGTGTTTCAGTAAGTAATTTTATTTCTGAATGAATTATTTGTAATCTGAATAACCTATCTGCCAGGAGGGCTGAACTTAGATCTTTCATGGGCGTGAGGGGATTCCAAACTGATGGCATGCTTGACCCCTCCCTCGGGCTCAGACAGTGTCATCTCCTACACTACTGTATACAATAATAGAATACATTAAACATCACCTGAAGCTCAACTACATTTCATTTTGAAGTTAGAAATAATGCAGTGATGATCTGAGAAACCAGGTTTGAGAAATACTTCTGTTAAATATCTAGGAGAATCACTGTAGTACACAATACTGGATTTTCAGATCAACAGTATAGCTTAGTGCAGGGGTAGGCAACCTTGGCTCTTTTATGACTCATGGACTTCAACTCCCAGAATTCCTGAGCCAGCATGACTGACTCAGGAATTCTGGGAGTTGAAGTCCACGAGTCATAAAAGAGCCAAGGTTGCCTACCCCTGGCTTAGTGGAAAGAAGGTAGGGACATATTTAATTGTATTGCTTTACTTGTCTTTATAATTTCATTACAAAGTTGGCCTGGGGTACCAATGGGGGGGAGCACCATTCTGGAGGTGCCTATCGGATTAAGAAAAGACCTCACCTCCTCTGTGTAATCCCCCAATCTTTTAACTGTAAATTATTATTATTGTTTTAATATTTACCAGTTTTTAATGTTTGTAAGCTGCCCGGAGTTCACCTCTACATGAGAAGGACGGCACACAAATCTAATAAATAAAATAAACTAAAATAATTATCCATCACTCTTGATGCACCTTTTCTATCTCCTATGTAAATCTTTGTCACTCTGTTAGCAGAGTTCTCATTTGGATATCACTATTTAAGAGGGGGTGTTTTGGATCCCATTGCTTTGGTTCATGTTATAGGGGATAGCTATTTTTTTTCCCATGGCATCCACCCAAAATAGAAATCATTTAATATCAATGGGCCTGTATGCAATGTAAAGGAAAAAATATATCTTGTTTTCAGGGACCACCTGGACCAGAAGGCAAGATGGGATCTCCAGGTCTACAAGGTCTACGGGTGAGCAATCATTCTTGTTTTCAGAGGCTTCCATCTAAAAACCTCTCCTTCCTAACAAAGTTATCTATTTTATTTCAGAAGAAAAAATGTTACCATTTTCCCCCCTTTTCTTGCTTTGAGCTTAGAAAATTTTAAAAATCACTTGTCCCAAAGATCCCTTTTCAAAAGGCAATTGAACTTTATTTTTCCTTGAAGATGTTTCACTTCTCATCCAAGAAGCTTCTTCAGTTCTGACTGAATGGTGGAGGATGAAAGGATAGATGTTTCTTGCAGTCATCTGGTTGTTAAGACTCTTTCTGGGAGTTATTGAGGCCACTTGGAGGTTTATCTGTGCCTTCAGGGTCACCTGAATAGTGCAAATGGGTGTGGAACCTTCTTGGAACTGCTGAAAGGACTATGTTGTAAATAGGAGATAGGTGGTGTCGTATTACTCCCCTCCTGTTGAGAGAGAGGGACACAGATAAACTGCCAAGTGGCCTCAATGATTCTCAGAAAGAGGACCAACAACCAGATGACTGTAAGTAATATAAATCTTTCTTTTCTCCACCATTCTTAGATGAGAAGCAAAAAGTCCAGTTGCACTTTGAAAAAGCAGCTTTGAGACAATCTCCAAAGACTTTAAAAATCACTTATTTCTTCTCGTGCTAACATAGTGCAGCAATGTAAATTTAAAACTTTATGGAACAGGTTTGGAACGGAGATACCACTTGAGACTGCCAAGTTTCCAGTAGAAAGAGTTCATTTTCCTCTTCTCTCTTGCCTATTGGTATCCATGATTTATAATAGCTCTTATTTCCTGAGATGTAACAGGAAATCCCCAATGATAGTTGCCAATTCTGAGAATGTGTTCTTGCATTCATGTTCTGCCTTAGGGCTGGCTCTGTACTCTTTGCTGATCAATACAGAAAGAGGAGGGTGGATGATATAAGACTTTAGAATGACCCCCACACAGCAAATCATTATGTGAGCATCATTAGGGATATAGTAGTAAAATGAAAGAGGTATGTGCTGCCATGCTGATAAATCTGTGTATTTACAATAGGCAGACGTGGAATATATTATAGATCACCAGAGAGATGGGCAGCATATTTATACACCAAGCAGGTTGCTCGCTTGTCTATAAAACTTACTTTAAGAATACACAAACTAAGTAATAGGACATAGCCTAATAGGAAATCTCATTATACTCCTCTTGATAGATTTTTGAACAGTACTGTAAATACTCTTATAAAACTTGCAGCCAAGTTTTATAAGAGTTATAGAGACATTCACTAATGAGGATTAAGCTATCTAGTGAGTAGTAATTTTTATGAATGCTTACTAGCTCTTAAATCCTAGGCACCGTGTGTTCGAATCCTTCAAAAGTTTTTTTTTTCTCTTCCTTGTACTTTACTTATATAGATTTTTATAGAAAGAAAATTTTGGATTTTTTTTCATTGCTAAAGATCCATTTTTGATCCTATTTGGGGCTATTCTGAAAAAGTGGATAAACATGCAATTCTGCTGCTAGTTTTTCACCAAGGTCATGAGTGACAAAGCTTAATAGAAACAATACATTGGAGACTATCCTTAGGTGATATGTATAGAGATACTCAATCATCCAGGTCATGGTTTGCTTTTCCAAAAGTCTACTGGACTAACTTGTTTTTTTTTCTCTTGGAAACATTTCACTTTTCATCCAAGAAGCTTCTTTAGTTCTAACTGGATTTATATTCTAAGGATTTATATTCTTTGCAGTCATCTGAGGGTCATTGAGGCCACTTGGGGGTTTATCTGTATCCTCAAGTCACCTGAATCAGAGTATAAATTGAGACGACCAGATGACTGCAAAGAATATAAGTTTTTCCATTCCTCACCATCCAGTTAGAACTGAAGAAGCTTTTTGGATAAGAAGTGAAACATTTTCAAGGAAAAAAAACCTGACAAAGTCCAGTTCCCTTTTGGAAAAGCAGCTTTGAGACTATCCTTAGGTAATGTTGAAACAAGGAAAGAAATCTTTTTGCTAAACACCGTTACAATTATGAGTGATCTAAGAATCTTTTTGTTAAGGAAGGCAGAAAAGGAAGGCAGAAAAAAAAATGACACCGTGTGTTCTTTTAGGAGGAAACAGAAACGTGGCATAGACATTGACACAAGAACAGATAATATTTATGGGGGTTGGTTGGCTTTGAAAGTTCGTTCCCAAATTCTTTGTATTATCTTGGAATAAAATATCCGGTTCAATTAAAGTTTTCTCTGTTAGAATACTTATTTGGTTGAGTTTAAATCTGAACCATCTTCTTCCCTTTCATTCCTTTCCCTATGGTTCTCTCTCTGGGTCATTGTTTTTAATTGCTGGTTTCTACACTCTGGGTGCAGAATGAGAATTCATTCTTTTTTTTTTTTCCTGGCGTAATTCTATTCTGCTATAGTAATGAAAATTGTACTAGGTAACCCATAAAAAATAATGCAATGGACTCTGGGATAATACATTCTCATATAGAAATGAGATTAAACTTTCCCCTGTGTGCTATAAATCTGTACTGAATTACAGGTTTATTTTTCTTAGCTCCTTCATTTTACAGAAGCCAAAGAGGATCTGTTTAATAGCCCTGCTCGCAATGAGAGGAACACGGACTCTTTCAAAAAGAAACATCATTTTTTTTTCTCGTTTACTCGTGTTGTTCATTTGGATTGTATTTTGCACAAAAAATGCCTTGAGCCCAGTGTGGAAACCACACAGATGGTAGTATTCCAAAGCAATTGTTATGTCAAAAATCTAATCGTGGCTGACAAATTCTACTTAAATTGCAACATAGCACCAACAATTCCTTCATGAATTTTCATTGATTTTTCCTAGTAACAGAATAACAGAGTTTGAAGGGACTTTGGAGGTTTTCTAGTCCAATATGGCTGCTGCATTTTGGTCCAGTTGAAATATCTGGACACCTTTTTTTTTTTTTTAAGGAAAGCTCCCCATGAAACATGTTGTCAAGGCTGCTGACATCGGATGTTCTTGCTTGACAATATATGAAGAAGCAGACATTCCCTATTTAACCTGTGTATTACTTCTAGAGTTAAAGTTAGATAGTGTTGGAAGGGAGGGGGGAAAGGATGTACATGGGGAATAGTTAGCCATAACAATATTTCAGTACAGTATTTTTCAAGGTTAATTGTAACCAGAGGAGATACGGGAGGGAAAGTTCACACTTCAAACTAATTGGAGAATGTGATTGATGATTGTTAAATGAAGGAGTGAGTTATGCTTTGTTACGAGTGATTGGGGGGAGGAGAATTCAGTTTTTGGCTTCACTATGTACGTGCTGAAGCTATGTAGTAATTAAAAAGATTCTTTAAGGAAAACAATGCCTCAAAGTTCTTTGAAGAGCTTCTACTTTCGGAACCATGACAGCTGGCAGGAATAGCTAACATTCTAGAAAACAGGCTTAAGATACAGGAGGACCTGGACAGACTTGAACACTGGGCGCTATCTAACAAAATGAAATTCAATGGTGAAAAAAGTAAGGTTCTACATTTAGGCAAGAAAAACCAAATGTACAGGTGTAGTATAGGGGGTACCTTGCTCAGTAGTAGTAACTGTGAGAGGGATCTCGGAGTCCTAGTGGACAATCACTTAAATATGAGCCAGCAGTGTGCTGCAGCTGCCAAAAAAGCCAACACAGTGCTGGGCTGCATTAACAGAGGGATAGAATCAAGATCATGTGAAGTATTAATACCACTTTACAATGCCTTAGTAAGGCCACACTTGGAATCCTGCATCCAGTTTTGGTCACCACGATGTAAAAAAGATGTTGAGACTCTAGAAAGAATACAGAGAAGAGAAACAAAGATGATTAGGGGACTGGAGGCTAAAACATATAAGGAAAGGCTGCTGGAATTGGGTATGTCTAGTTTAACAAAGAGAAGGATGAGGGGGGACATGATAGCAGTGTTCCAATATCTCAGGGGCTGCCACAAAGAAGAGGGAGTCAAGCTATTCTTCAAATCACCTGAAAGCAGGATAAGAGGCAACGGGTGGAAACTAATCAAGGAGAGAAGCAACCTAGAACTAAGGAGAAACTTCCTGACAGTTAGAACAATGAACCAGTGGAACAACCTGCCTCCAGAAGCGGTGAATGCTCCAACAGTGGAAGTTTTTAAGAAGAGACTGGACAGCCATTTGTCCAAAATGGTGTAGGGTTTCCTGCCTGAGCAGGGGGCTGGACTCGATGACCTCCATGGTCCCTTCCAACTTTATTATTATTATATGTTGCAGCACCCTAACGCTAATCAAAATCAAGGATTATAAATTCTGTGTAAAGCAGGTGCTGTAAAATTAAGAAGACCCCTTGAACCCAAGGAATTGTTTTACTTCAAATCTAGTTTTACTTTATGACTCATAATGAATGGGTCAAATAATCAGTTCAGCTTGTTTCTTTTCGTGATGCCATTCATAACTTTCAATCCTCTCTTCTAGGGTAAGAAAGGAGAAGCAGGTCTCCCCGGAGTTGATGGATTATCTGGACCTGCTGTAAGTAAGACTGAAAGGGATACGAGTCTGATCTCTGTCCAAGGTGCTCAGAAATCAAGCTTACATAATGTTTGCAATGTATAAGATCAGGAAGCTCTTCTCCAATGTGGAAACTTGAATGTCAGCTTCTGTACTGTTTTATTTACTGAACTTGGTTTACTTGAAAGGCCCTCCGTGACTACGTATACAAAATGCATTTGGTTCTTGACTTCAGGCAAAATTCCCAAAGCCATTTGTTTACACTTTTGTCAGGGAATTGTGTGGCCGGTGTCTAAATGAAGTCATAGATGCTGACAAGTAATTGTAGTTTTATATAAATAAATATATTTTGCATCAATATCTACAGCGAAATAGATAGTCATGCAAAGAGGAGCATCATGAGGTAAATCACAGAGCACACAAGACACACAGAAGAAAAAGGCGGGAAAAAAGGGAAACTCCCCCTCCACACCCACACCAACCAATCACAGCGCAAATTGCCTCACATGGATAACAATCTGGTAACAATCAACCACAATTGTGTATTCTGCCTCATTGCACAACCCCGTTGCTCCAACTACTACATTTAAATATCTTAACACACTTTGAATTGCCCTTTGAAGTGCAAATGATCTACACACAGAGGGCAGAATGCCCCTTGGGTAAATGATGCTTTAAAGCAGTGGTTCTTAACCTTTTTGAACAAATCGCCCCCTTGAGCCAATGAGGAAGTTGTCATCGCCCCCCTCCCCCAACATAACCTCTCAATCACAACATAGGAAATAATTCTTCAATTTATGCAAACACTTTGTTTTGTTTTCTTTAAAATTGTCATCAGGACATATCGATGCAAATAATTTATTTCCAGTCTTTTTTCCATATCTCCCATACTCTGGCTAATGGCGTGCCACTGTATGGGTAGAGGCTGCTGCGCAACGCACATGAAGATAAGCGATGCATATTCACATATGTATGACGTTCTGTACTGAAGCTAGTTGGAGGAATATTTGAAAACACAATTCAGTCCACTAATAGCGAGCGATTTGATGTTTTTGTATGACAGATATACAGCCATTCACTGTACGAAAAAGTCTCAAAAGTGTCCCCAAAACTTCTCGCTCCATCGCCCCCATATCGCCCCTTTTAGTTCCTTCGCCCCCTTGTCGCCCCTTTTAGTTCCATCGCCCCCCTGAAAAATGAAATCGCCCCCTGGGGGGCAATATCGCCCACATTAAGAACCACTGCTTTAAAGAATATCAAAACACAAATTCCAGGCTTTGAGAATTTACTGTCTGAATTTTCTTGGAGAAGGCTCAAAACCTACAATACGTTACCTAGTGTGAACTACTCCAATGAATTATTCACTTTTTTAAAAAAAAATAAATCATGACTTGTTTTGTGATCACTGTGCAAGAAGAGCCTGGCCTTTTATTTTTTATTTTTCTTTGGACTTTTATTTTTCATTAGATTTTCATTCCATGTTAGTTACCGAAAAAAGAACAAGAATGAGAAGCTGAGGAAAACATCCACCTTGACATTTTCTCATTACAGTTTGAAATGTGACATGAACCCAAACAACAAAGAACAAATCTTAAAAAGCTCTACCTTTTCCGATGTTAAGACTGACCTTTTGCTAACTCGGTTTCTCTTTTAGCCTGGCTAGGCTTTTTTAATTACTATAAAACTTCGAGTAAATTGAGTTGCTTGTGGAGAGAGGAGCAGGAGGTGGGGGAAAAAAACCACCAAATATATCTAGCAATATATATATTTAGAGGAGATTGGAACTAGGGAAGAAGTTCAAAGGTATTTCTTAATAGAATAACAAAGTTGGAAGGGACCTCAGAGGTCTTCTAGTCCAACCCCTACTTAAGCAGGTTCAAGATGAGGCAACCTATATCTTCTTCTGGAACAAGAGCACAAATGGATTTGGGGAATATGAGAAATATTGCTATATGCTAATCACTTCTTGGTTGTGAATCAGAGTGGATTTTGTCTTCAACAATTCACAGAAGAATAATGCCGAGTATTGACTTTATTTAGCTCACTTTTCATTTCTCTGAAAAGACAGGTGTCACTCAAGTGCCATTCACTGGCAGAAAAAAGGTGGTTTACATTGAATAAAGCAATAAAAACTCATTTTTTATTATTTATACTTTTCAGTTCTCCCATCGGTTAAATTGTTTTCTGGGCAAATTGCACCATAAAACTATAATGGTAGGAAAAGTAGTACATAGAGAAGAGACATCCTACTTCTAGTGTGTAAAGAACAGTTATTCATTAAATTGCTAAAATGGAAAATTAGAAACAATGCTTGTGGAAAAAAAATCTATTGATGGATTCATTCATTCATTCATTCATTCAATTTCTATAGCCGCCCATTTCAAGCAATGACTCTGGACAGGTTACAATTTAATGTAATTGTGTTCTCAATTTCTTTTCAGGGTCCCCCAGGACCTCCTGGAATTTCTGGTTCTCCTGGACTNTGCATCGTTGGGTGCCAGGTGTGTGTGGCCCATTGGCTGGGTGTGGCCCGTTGGGTGGGCGTGGTCCATTGGGTGGGCATGGCTGCAGTGGTAACGGCAGACTGGGTGGGACTAAAATGTTCAATCAATCAATTCCAACTTTGCAAGATCTTTTTTTTTTCCCGCGAGAAGTTGAAATTGACTGATTGATTGAACTTGTTTTTTTTTTTTGTACACAGCGGTGGAGGCCTAAAGCGAAAAGGTTTTATAAAACCCAGCTGAAGGCCTAGGACTGGGGCGGCAGTGTGCGTGCCCAGAGAGAGGGCTCTGAGTGCCGCCTCTAGCATCCGTGCCATAGGTTCGCCACCAGTGCCATAGGAGCTTTTGCTGGGACCTGGCTGAGAAGGGGTGGCAGATAACACCAGGGAAACCTCAATATTACATTCTGTTTTTACTGTGTTTTGTATTGTCCTAGGGTCAACCTGGAGAAGCTGGCAGAAATGGTGAACGAGGACCACCCGTGAGTTCATGTCATAGAATCTTCAGTGCTAATACATGTGCATTTGGGTGGATATATAGTTAAAATATTCAAACAGCTTCCTCCTAGGTCAGGATGTATTTTGCCTTTAAAATGTTGCTTTTAAAGGTATTAAGATAATTAAAAAGAGTAATAAGACTATGAGTTAGTCCTATTATCATTTGCTAGCATCAGCCCATATGCCTCCAGTCCTTATCTATGACAGGCCTTTTCAACCAGTGGTACGGGTACCACCTGTGGTACGTTGGCACCTGGCAGGTGGTATGCGACCATCCTAGAAAGGTGGTAGCGGGGGAGGGGAATGAGCTGAACGGTGGCAGCACCGCACAAGCCTGAGCGAGAGATGGCTGGAGCTGCAGGGCTGTCAGGGCTCAGCGGAAGCGCCAGGATCAGCATTTCTTCAGGGCTGTCAGGGCTCAGCGGAAGCGCCAGGATCAGCATTTCTTCAGGGCTGTCAGGGCTCAGTGGAAGCACCAGGATCAGCGCCAGGCTCCAGCTGAGCCCTGAAGAAGCACCAATCAGCTGGAAAGCAGCACTGATCCTGGTGCTTCTGGTGAGCCCAGAAGAAGCGCCGATCAGCTGGAATGTTGCAGCATCTCCAGGGTCTTGTGATTTACATTCAGATGCTTGGCAACTGATTCATATTTATGACGGTCACAGTGTCCCAGGGTCATGTGAAGTGACCAAAACCTGCTGCAACCACCCAGAAGACGGGGGGGGGGAGAATAAAAACCAAACACCCCCCACCCCACCCCCGCTGCCAATCCTCAACAGAAATGCTCACAACAATAAAAACCTCGGACAGGAGGAAGAGTGGCGCCGGGTTGGCAGGCAGGTGTCTTGCTCGGCTGTAGCTTGGGGGGGTCACTTTTTTCAGTGCCATTGTAACTTCGAACAGTCACCCCTCTTCTCTGTGACAACCCCTCAAGTATCAGAAGACAGCTATCAAGTCACTCATTATTTTCTTTGTTAGGCTAGATAGTACCTAGTTCCCTTAACTGTTCATTAAATTAGTCTCCAGACCCCTTATTATCTTTGCTGTACTCCTTCTAGGGACTCAGCATCTTTTTTTTTTTTTTTTTTTTTT
>NW_015388809.1:48405-51660 GCF_001527695.2 Protobothrops mucrosquamatus
TATCCCAAGCAGGGCTGGGAGGGGGGTATAAAAAGACCTCCTGCCCATGTGCTCACTCTCTCTCTTTCCTCTCCTCTGCTGCTTCTTGCAAGACCATCTGTCTTCTGCAATAAACTGTAACCTTCTTCCCAAAGCAGTCGCCATGTTTGCTTATTTATTCCCGGCTTGGATGAACCAGGATGAAGACTTACTTCTAACAGCCTTATGCAAAGGTTGTCATCCTTCAAATGAGCTGTGTGCCTCTCAACTTGTTTTTCAGTCGATTGGTGGAATGAAGGAAAGTTTCACAATCATTTGCCTTGTCATTTGAAAGCTGTGTGGTGATGCTTTAGTAGAAATCAATAAATTATCGCAGATTGATTAAAATTGTCAGCTAGGTGCAAAAGGTTTTTGTTCAAATGGTCCGTTTGATTCACTAAAAAGAGTGCTTTCACAGGTGCAAAAATTTGTCAGTTAACAAATCTATCCTAACTCACCTAATCTGATTTAAAAAGGGAACTTGATTGAACCATTTTTAAACCATATCCTGTATCTGAGCAGAAGCTTTACAGAATAACAGACTTGGAAGGGACCTTGGAGATCTTCTAGTCCAGGGCTTTTCAACCTTTTCACCCATTGTACCACTTTTAGAATATGGCAACACCCGAGTACCTTGCCTAGCAAGGTGTCAAAAACTTGATGACCCCCCAAAAAAAGGAAAAAAGTGATAAAGTACAGGTAGTCCTCAACTTACAACAGTTCACTTAGCGAAGTTCGAAGTTACAAAGGCACTGAAAAAAGTGCCCCCCAAGCCACAGCCAAGCAAGACACCTGTCTGCCCGCCTGGCCACGCTCTTCCTCCTGTCCGAGGTTTTCATTGTTGTGAGCGTTTCTGTTGAGGATTGGCAGCGGGGTTGGGGTGGGGGGGGTGTTTGGTTTTTATTCCCCCCATCTGCTAGGTGGTTGCAGCAGGTTTTGGTCACTTCACATGACCCTGGGACATTGTGACTGTCATAAATATGAATCAGTTGCCAAGCATCTGAATGTAAATCACAAGACCCTGGGGATGCTGCAACATTCCAGCTGATCGGCGCTTCTTCTGGGCTCAGCAGAAGCGCCAGGATCAGCGCCGAGCTCCAGCTGGAGCCTGGTGCTGATCCTGGCGCTTCCACTGAGCCCTGACAGCCCTGTAGCTCCAGCCGTCTCTCGCTCAGGCTTGTGCGATGCTGCCACCGGTTCAGCTCATTCCCCTCCCCCGCTACCACTTTTCTAGGATGGTCACGTACCACCTGCCAGGTGCCAATGTACCACAGGTGGTACCCGTACCACTGGTTGAAAAGCCCTGTTCTAGTCCAACTCCCTGCTCAAGCAAGAGATTTTATACCATTCGGACAAATGGCTGTCCAATCTCTTCTTAAAAACTACCAGTGATGGGCACCCAAAATTTCTGGAGGCAAGCTATTCCACTTGTCAGGAAATTTCCCCTTATTTCTTTTTATAATGCAGAAAATTATACCCCCCCCCTTTATAAAGTAAAACCAGGCATATCTGAAACCAGAAATTAATGTGCATTGTTTTTCTTTTCTTTTCTTTAGGGTTTACCTGGAAAATCTGGTCAAGATGGTTTACCTGGCCTTCCAGGCTCAAAGGTTAGTAAGCTTAGTGGCAAATCTTTGCTGGAAAGGCTTATCAGGGGTGTCAAACTCAATTTCATTGAGGGCCGCATCAGCATTGCGGTTGCCCTCAGGGGGCCGGGTGGGTGTGGCCTACTGGGTGGGTGTGGATGGAGTGGGTGTGGCCTACTGAGTGGGCGTGGCCAGCTCTACATCGTTTGCGTCAAGGGTGCCTGTGGGGGCCTGGGCAGGAGTGGGACAGATCGGAGGGTCTCTGGCAGAAGGGAGTGGGACCAGGGCAAGTGCCAAGGCATGGTCCACTGGAGGAGCCTCACTGTTCCTCTCAGGCCATGCGGGGGGGCGGGGCTTATGGAGCTAAGACTGAATGTGTTTCAGCATAGATGGCCACCACAAAATTGTACATTGGCTCCCAGGTGGCCTGGGCCAGGGCCAAGGCAATGGGGGCCGTTCCCTCACTGTTTCCAGATGGCTTCGCGGGCCACATGAAACCACTTCGCGGGCTGCATCCGGCCCCCGGGCCTTGTGTTTGACATGTCTGGCTTAAATTAATCATTCCATGTTCTGATAATTTCAAACAGTCATTACGTTTCTTGCTTCTTTACTTAGTACTAGGATTCATGATGAATTTCTGGCTAAATTCAGTGGCTAGTGGCTGAAATGTTGTGGCTTATTGATTCCAAACTAAGCATATTGGAAAACGGAAAAAAAAAAATCCAGAAGCTATAATATGTGTTTAAACATCTGGAAGCTACTATGCAGGACATCAAATATAGAGGTCTTCCAGGAACTCTTGTGTCAGTTGTTTGCACAGATTGGTGCATGCAACATTTCCTTGCACAAATAAGAGTAGCCTCCACGTGTCAGCCACCATTCTTTCACCTTTTTTTTTGTACTTGAATTTAATAAATCAAAATGTATGTTTCTTCATTTACTTAGAAGGAAGAACTAGAACGGATACATGGAAATTGTGAGAAAGCAGTTTTTCAGTAACCCCCAAGTGTTCTTTGAAACATTTGATTCTATCCTTATTCAACAATTGTATTTCATATTGTCTTTTTTTGGCTAATTTTCATCTATGTTTTTTTTTTTTACAGGGAGAACAAGGGGAAAGGGGAGAAGCTGGTGAAGCAGGCTCCAAGGTTGGAAAAAAATCATTTCTTATAAGATATGAGAAATATTGTAAATAACTAAAAGTAAATAAATACTGGAGCTGGTTGCTGGGGTAGGAAAGAAGATCTAATTCATATTAATCTCAATGGTTTTATATTTATGTTTTTATTGTATTTGTAAGTCACCCAGAAAATAAACATTTTCAAGCAGGCAAGAAAGACTTAAATAACTATCAATAACATTTAATGGCTTATTATAATACATCTTTCTATGTGCTTAATAAATACATGCATAGCATTCTTCACAAATCCTTGTTTGAAAGAGATTCAAATATTTGCAATAGGTTCTTCTTTCACTGGAGGAAAAAATAAATAAACATTCATACATTAGTTTTAGAGATAGATATATAAAAGTTTAGAAAATAAGACAAATGCCCTGGGAAACTTGCTATTTTGCTATTTTTCAGGGTGAATCAGGCCCTCCTGGACCCACTGGCATAGTGGGGGAGAGGGTAAGTATTGTTCATGCCAAA
>NW_015388809.1:52599-57276 GCF_001527695.2 Protobothrops mucrosquamatus
CTAGACTTTCCCACAAGGAAGTAAACTGTCTCTTGTTAACCTCCCTTTTACTGCAATTTTTTGTTTTTTTTACATGTTTTTTTTTTAACCCTGTGTTTGAGAGACACATCATAGGGATGAGGTGCTGATTTAAGATGGTGGTTGTCATTTTCAAACCTTTCATGGTTCAGGCTCTAAGGATCTACAGGACTTTTTTTTTTGGGGGGGGGGCATTTCTGCTCACCCAACTTGGTGAGAAAGACAGAATTCCCTTTCTTAAAGAATATCATCTACAGAACTTTTTGGATGTCTGTGCTCTGTCCCTGGAACAGCATTGTCCCCGAGGTTTCACATGCCTTAACATAATTTGAATTTAGAAAGGCAGTGAAATCTTGTTAATTCAGCTTGCCACGGGTGGCAAGGGAAATAATTTGAGAAAGATTCCTCCACTGTAGAGGTGCAGCAGTTAGGATATAGTGCAGGATTGCCAAAAAAGCTAACACAGTGCTAGGCTGCATTAACAGAGGGACAGAATCAACATCATGTGAAGTATTAATACCACTTTACAATGCCTTGGTAAGGCCACACTTGGAATACTGCATCCAGTTTTGGTCACCGCGATGTAAAAAAGATGCTGAGACTCTAGAAAGAGTACAGAGAAGAGCAACAAAGATGATTAGGGGACTGGAGGCTAAAACATATAAGGAAAGGCTGCTGGAATTGGGTCTGTCTAGTTTAACAAAGAGAAGGATGAGGGGGGACACGGTAGCAGTGTTCCAATATCTCAGGGGCTGCCCCAAAGAAGAGGGAGTCAAGCTATTCTCCAAAGCCCCTGAAGGCAGGACAAGAAGCAACGGATGGAAACTGATCAAGGAGAGAAGCAACCTAGAACTAAGGAGAAACTTCCTGACAGTTAGAACAATCAACCAGTGGAACAACCTGCCTCCAGAAGCAGTGAATGCTTCAACACTACGAAGAAACTGGACAGCCATTTGTCCGAAATGGTATAGGATTTCCTGCCTGAGCAGGGGGTTGGACTAGATGACCTCCAAGGTCCCTTCCAACTTTACCATTATTATTATTATATATCCTCTTCTGATTAATCAGCTTTCTTACCCATTTCAAATTCCACCCCAGCAAACTTCTTGTTCCCTTCTAACAAGAAAAGGAAGTCATGCTTTTTAATGAGACTTTGAATCTATAATAATAATAATAATAATAATAATAATAATAATAATAATAATAATAATAATAATAATAATAATAATAATAATAATAATAATAATAATAATAATAATAATAGTAAAGTTGGAAGGAACCTTGAAGATCATCTGTTTTAGAAGTCTGTACAGCTTCTCCCTTCCTTTTTTTGTCCTCAAATGGACTTGTGCAATAGATTCTTAGGGAAGGCAGAAATTGCAGCAAACAATATTTTGGATCTATTTTTGTCGCCAAGGATCATCTTATAAGCTCTTGGGTTATCTGTGTTTACAGGGTGAAAAAGGAAGAGCTGGGCTCACTGGCTTCAAAGGTGAGAGAGGAGAAAAGGTAAGTTACCAGATAGCTGATGGATTTCTATGGTTTATATGCACACTGATAAATTCATTTGTTTTGTAGGTCACATCATTGTTTCTGTATGACCTACACCAGACCATATTTGCTTATAGGATTATTAGCTGCATTGAACACTCTAGATAGACAATAAGATAGACATCCCCAAATTTATGCTATGATTGGACATTAGAACTGTCAATCAAAGAAAGATAAGGAAGAGTATTTTCCTCCCATTTTAAAGTTCAGATTAATGAAATTAATCTGATTAAAAACCAAGGATTTTTTGTAAGGATTCCATGGGTTTTTACTTGCAAACCACACAGAATCATGTGGATAATGAGATGTGCAGTGTACACATTTGGAGAAAGAAATAAAGAAAGAAAGAAAGAAAGAAAGAAAGAAAGAAAGAAAGAAAGAAAGAAAGAAAGAAAGAAAGAAAGAAAGAAAGAAAGAAAAAGACCTACATGTACAGAGGCACATAGTATGCACAGATGTCTGCATTTCTGTATATATAAAATGAAGCATATTTCCTTTTGAAACAAGACCCCTGATTATTTCAGTTACATCTTAATTTTGAAGTAGGGAAAAATCAGAAAAAGGAGGCTATCCAACAGAGCATGGAGGGTGTCAATCAACTAAAGCAAAATGATCAAATATCCAGCTGAGTCAAGTGTATTGCTCTCTGGAGATCATACATCCTTGAAGTGGAAATAATAATAACAATCAGAGCATAGGAGAAAGAGGAGAAAGACTGAGTGGCATAAACAAGGGAGACATGTCTCTTTTTCTACTACTACTAATCATAATAGTGAAAGGCTTGTTGTGGCTTCAGTCAGTGCTTGCCTGCCTTCAAAACTTGAGAACATTCCTTATGATCTGTCCCAGAGACTATCTTGGAAAAACAGCTGAACGTGAGAATGATGCACACAAGACAGGGGGTCAAATTCAAGCAACAAAGATGATCAGGGGACTGGAAGCTAAAACATATAAGGAACGGTTGCTGGAATTGGGTGTGTCTAGTTTAATGAAGAGAAGGACGAGAGGGGACATGATAGCAGTGTTCCAATATCTCAGGGGCTGCCCCAAAGAAGAGGGAGTCAAGCTATTTCCCAAGGTGCCTGAAGGCAGGACAAGAAGCAACGGGTGGAAACCAATCAAGGAGAGAAGCAACCTAGAACTAAGGAGAAACTTCCTGACAGTGAGAACAATTAACCAGTGGAACAACCTGCCTCCAGAAGTTGTGAGTGCTCCAACACTGGAAGATTTTAAGAAGAGACTGGACAGCCATTTGTCTGAAATGGTATAGGGTTTCCTGCCTGAGCAGGGGGTTGGACTAGATGACCTCCAAGGTCCCTTCCAACTTTATTATTATTATTATTATTATTATTATTATTATTATTATTATTATTATTATTATTATTATTATTATTATTATTACTACTACTACTACTACTACTACTACTACTACTATGGTAGATACATGCAAAATACAAGCAATACTCCCATTGTGCAGTTGTGACTGCCATCTTTTGGATTCCTCCATGGAGGCTTCCCTGGGCATTCTTGAGTTATTGTAATGGTCTGTGAGAATATCCATGGGAGACAGAAGGAAGAAGAGCTGCCACTGGGGCAATGGAGAGATAAGAGACATCTCAGCTTGTAAAAGGAATTGGACCATGGAAAGTTGCATTAACAGAGGGATTCAGTCAAGATCACGTGAAGTACTAATACCTCTCTATAAGGCCTTAGTAAGACCACACCTGGAATACTGCAATCAATTTTGGTCTCCACACTATAAAAAAAAAATGTTGAGACTCTGGAGAGAGTGCAGAGAAGAGCAACAAGGATGATCAGGGGTCTGGAGGCTAAAACATATGAAGAATGGTTGCAGGAACTGGGCATGGCAAGTCTAGTGAAGAGAAGGACCAGGGGAGACATGATAGCAGTGTTCCAATATTTGAGGGGCTGTCACAGAGATGAGGGGGGTCCACCTGTTTTCCAAAGCACCTGAAGGCCAGACAAGAAATAACGGATGGAAACTGATCAAGGAGAGATTCAACCTGGAAATAAGGAGAATTTTCCTGACAGTGAGAACAATCAACCAATGGAACATACTGCCTTTGGATGTTGTTGGTGCTTCATCACTGGAGGCTTTCAAGAAGAGACTGTCATAAATGGTGTAGGCACTCCTGCTTGGGCAGGGGATTGGACTAGATGACCTACAAGGTCCCTTTTAACTCTGTTATTCTATTCTATCCCAGAAGGGATCCTCCCTAGTTCCCTAGAAAGCAAAGGTGAGGTGGGAGGAATGTGGTTTCACACTTGCAAGATTCTGTTAATGTAACCTTACAATAAGGGTAGTGATAGTACTCACGGATTACCTCAAAAGGCTAACAGCTATCTTGGAACCCTCTAAAACTGGAGTCATGACCTAGGCTGGTGTCAGCCAAGTCAAGAAATGGGTTGAACTGGAAGAAGTGCTTTAAGGTAGAATAAAAGAATCTTGAAAGCTTAACTACAGTAGGCTTATCTCTGTCCAAACATACACTGCACAGAATAAAAGTGGGATTATTTTGGGTTTCTTTGTCACAATTTGCTCTTTCTCAGGATGAGTAGTCTTCCCTTTAAGTCCCCCCCCCCTTAGTGGACCGTTTGTTCCTTCCCTAATCCCCAAACTCAACTCTACATTCTTTTTCATCTGATCACTAAACCAATACTCTTGAGAGCTGATACAACTAGATCAGAGTCACTTTTGGGGAGGTTAAAAGGAATATGATTTAGGGTGACGGTCATGATATTGGCAGAAAGACACCTTATTTTTGCCTAGCACTGGTCTAATTAAAACTTCCTATTCAAAGAGAAATCATTGTCTACAATTGCCAAAAAAATAATAATAATCTTTTATCAGGTCTATTTTAATTGCATACCATCAATTTTTATTATTTTTATTTATTTATTAATTTGATTTATATACCGCCCTTCTCCCGAAGGACTCAGGGCGGTGCACAGCATATTAAAAACAAATAACAATACAATAAATAAATAACGAAATAAAAAACCCCTCTAAGACCAAATTAAAAGCCAAATATTGGTAGCTGTGTCGTAATTAAAATTATATTAAAAATCGTCCCTAACTAAAATCCT